>NC_034416.1:12213386-12436852 GCF_002078875.1 Numida meleagris
AAAAAAGAGGGAGGAAAAAAGAGGGAGGAAAAGAGGATTAATTATAAAGCATGACAAAAAAGTCCTGCAACATGACACACATCCCAAGCCAGAACTCTTCACTTGCTGTGCTGCTTCCTGCATCTGGGCACGTGACAGGTATGAATCACTCAAGGCACTTCTGTAAGGAGCTAATACACAAAACCAGTATTGTATAAGAGTGGTATTACCCATTTTATTCTGTACAGAACAGACCCTGAAGTTTCAATAATGGCGAGCACTGAAAATTTTAATGCGACTATCTTCTTGCCATTCAGCCAACCGACCACTAGCTGTCCCCATTGCTTCACAAGAAGTAAAGAGCCTCTGCTGCAACCGGGAGACTATTTTCAGACAATGCGTACTTCCAAAAATGAGTGCTGCTACTCTTGGTGGCGAAAGAAAGAAAACTCAGAAAAATTAAGAGGAGCTACAAAAGGAGCTACTTGAGTTCTGTGACTTTCCAGATAAGAAAAATGGATGTGTAGGAGAATGCCTACATCCTACAACAGTAATGTGGCTGCAATTTGAAATGGATCAGCACAAAAAGCTTAGAAGATCTACAACATTTTAGAAGACCTATGCATTATGACATGATAACAGAAATCCCTGGAAATCCCACTCATGTAGAAAAACAGGAACAATCAAAATGGACTGGGGCAATCCAGTGTTCCTGTCTACCTTCTGACTACAAGCAGTGCAGCAGCAGTATTGGCTGTAATAACCTTAAGAGATGTTTTCCCAACCATTATCTATAGTGGCTGCTACTTCCACCTCATACTATTCAAACTGTTCAAATTCAGAAATGGAAAATGTAACTCAATGAAGCCATAGGGTTAGGTTTGGTTGATGTTGTTGTTGTTGTTTAGCTTTTGTAAATCAGCCCCATCATCTGCTTTATAATACTTACTTCTAAATTCCAAAGACAAAGCACTGCCATTTCTAATGTTCTGGTGGACCTCTCTAGCCAGTGAAACTGCTCCATAGCATGCAAGTTAGCTTTCCGTCAAATCAGATATTCAGATCAGAATCTGCCCTCTTTCTTTGCTACATTACAGTCAAACTAAGCTGAGAAGGGTACAAAAGGTTGGGATTACAATACCCTTCAAAATATAGATATAGGAAAATATAAACAGGAAGGAGTGATCCCTGCATAAGTTTCAGAAGTGCTACCACATTTTTGTGTAATTTACTGAAAAAATGTTTGATTAAAATGTCTGCATATCTTTTTACAGAGAGTAAGACTTCTAACAGAAAGATAGCAAATATCAAAACCAAAAAGGACATGGAGAAAAAGAAAGCATTAAAAATAATTAAGATGTATTTTTCCAGGCATTACCTTCTTTGTTTCTATTACATAGTAAAGTGGCAAACCTGGAGCAGCAAGAGGAATGAACATTATCCTCACTTTATGACACAGAACAACACTTTTTCTACAAAAGGCAATTGATTTGTTTTTATGAAACTGAACAGGGCAGTAGGTTTTTTCCACCAAAACAGTGTACTGTAAATACCATACACACAAAGTACTGTGTACACTTTGCAGATGCAATAACTGATTTTGGAGAAAATGTTGACTTTTTTTTTCCCTCAGAAGAGAATGGTGTATTTACAGAGGACTGGGTGTACAGGTAGACTGACCTCCGCATAAGACACCCATTATTAACAGGTGTTCTTGACAGAAACCATGAAAAGCAACTCAAATCCGAATCTTTTTATAATTTGTACTTGTTCGAGTGCCTATGAAGATGTTTAGTCTTACATGAGTTGTATCAGCATTATTATTTATCTATTTCAGAAGTTAAAAATAATCCACTTCTAAAGATGAGGTTCACCTAGTAGTCAGATTCAAGCGATAAAAATGTTGAACTAACAAAGCAAAATACAGCTTTCTGAAATGAGACCAACTTAGGGTACTAGAGATTCTGAAAGAAATAGTTTCCTGCTTAGTGCTCTCAGCATGTGGCCAGAGGAGTAAAACCCTGCCAGTTTAACAACCGTAAGTTGTAAAGTACTTCCTTGAAGCAGTATGGAACACGGAAAAGGTTCTCTTCCATGTCAGTATATACGTACTAGTTTAAAGCATCTAAAGGTATTTCTGCCATCATTGCTGTTTTTTTCTAATAAACATGAATAGATACTATTTTACGTTTTCTTGTTTCATGAACCACATTATACTATTTTGAAAACAAAAGAATCAAACCCTCTCATTTAATAGCATTGCAGCACAATAGAGAATGTCTGCATGGCTGTAGACTGGTGTATCCAGCATTCCTGAACGCTGAAGAGGGTACACCCAGCCCGCCTGCAGTGTCTCCAGCTGGTGGTACACGAGGTAGCGAAGCTGTGCAGGCAAAGTTTTGTCAACTGAATGCAATCAGAACATCTTCCAGATAGCTGAAGGGCTGCAGCTAGCACTAAGGTCAATGACAAAATGCTGCTTCTTCATTTAGTTGATTTATTGATACACCTGCATTCAGGAAAGGTATGGGAGGTACAGAAATGCTACAAAGGACGCACCTTCAACAGACTAGAAGGAAAAGAAATTTAAGTCAGGTTCCAATAAAAAGTTAAACAATCTTTCTTTGCAACCATTTCAACACGGTCTGAACTTGAGGGCTACCAAACAACTGTGTCGATCAGTTACCTTAACTGCTACTAAATGATCGAGGAATGAAATATTCTAGCTTTTTTTTTTTTTTTTTAAGAAAAAAAAGGTTCGTGTAGATCATGCTGCAGAATTTAAAATCCCACTGCATTGGACAGCTACAGACACAGGCTATCTAGACTACCAAAACATAGTTGGATTAATAGCTTTTTTTTTTTGGTGGTACAGGAGAATCAAACCATTCAGCCACAATGCCATGATCAGTACCCTCCCTACGCGTGGTGAGCTGACTACGCTTGGCCATGCTGAGTGACAGCTATCACATGTGTATGTGAACAAGCTCACATACACAAACACCGAAGACAGCCTCTGCCAACCTCCCCTACTCAATGTTTTTAAGATACCTGTCAACAACTATGCTGTGGTCCTCCAAAAGCTCACAAGAAGCAATACGTATACGAGTACAAGTTTTACTGAAGGACACAGTAGGAAAATGTTAACAAATTAAGACGTGAGAACAGAAACAATGATATTAACAGATAAAAATAATTCAACAACTACAGTCCATTATCTTGTGAATACAGCCTAAGGAAACCATTCTCTCACAAAAAGAAAAAACAGCTTTGTCAGGTGTGTGAACTGATTCTTCCCTCCTGAGAACCAGGAGGAACCTGTAAGTTTAAAAGGTGTTAAAGTGCAAAAGGCACTCAAAGAAAAAATACACCTCTGAACAAAGAAAAACCTCATTATACTTTGCACCTGTTTAAGAAAAAATCTTTAACAAATTGGTTTGTTAATAAAGGTGCAATTAAGTACCACATCATTAAAGAAATAGGAATGAAAACAGAACATTTTCTTATGAGAAAATGTTAAAGTATCTATCCCATTAAAAAAAAATCAACTCTCTCCCCTCACTCCTGGTTATAGACAATCTCTTAGGAATTTGTTACCCATTAACATAGGATTGCTCCTAAAATTTAGGAAAGTGCTTTTTTTGTGAGCTAAAAAGCTAGTATTTGTTCCCAGATTTCCAAGAAAAGGTGCTACTTTCTGTGAACAAACACAGCAATGAGAACAGAAAAACCTTTAGGGAAAACTACTGCTCATTTCAATATCACAAACAAAACACAAGCATGGAGAAAGTGACAAATTTTGCATTCTCTCAATAACAGATTCTCTTGTAAGCTAGAATAAACTTCAATCACTGTGGTGAGCAGCCAGCTCATGAATAGGCTTACTAACATCAACAAGACTATTGGTATGAACAAATGCTCAAAATGACTATGAGACTTCTTGTATGTCCTTTGTAATGTTAAAAGCAGTAGGAATACCGTAGCTTGCAAGTCCTCTCCCACATAGAGTAGGAGCTGAAGGCAAGAGGAGCGCTCATGTGAGAAAGCGTGGAAGAGCTGTAGATACAAGCTGAATTAGCCCTTTGCTGTCAGTTAAAAATATTATCACACATTCTAACAAAAAACTACCAGACTAGCAGATTCCAGGCTTTACCTAACCTAATGCCTGAAGTTAGATTCTGACATGTACTACTCAAGTAAACTACTACTTTCACTGTTTGAATAGTTATTGGTTAACTATGTATGCAATTCTACTTGAAGAGCATGAGATTTCAAACTAGATTCAAAAAGTATGGAACCATGATGGTAATACATAAAAGATCTGTGAGAAAGGAAGCACCAGAACTAGCAGTAAGGTGGGGTTGCCTGCATGGTCAGCCCTTCATTTGAATGCAAATGCAATTTTGGGGCAGGCAGTTATCTGTGACATCAGGCAGGACCTTAGTAAACTGTTACCACCAGCACCTGGTAGAGCCATTGTTAATCATGTGTAGTAAAGGGACATGAGGGCTAGCATGAGTCATTTATAGAGCCAGTCAGGGCTAGAAAAGAGAGAGAAAGAAAGAGGAGGGGAAGAGATCAAACAAACACTGTGAGGAGCAGGATGTCCCAGCAAGACAAAGCCAGCCTGTGAGCATCATGTATGTGAGTTACCTTTTGGATAAAGAGACCAGCATGTATCCAGGACCTGCAAGGTGCAGCAACAACAACCTGCCAGTGCAGAACTTTGTGCCTGCTCCCCCCTACTCAGACTACATGGGGTATCACCACGTGCCAGCTCCAGACAGCCACGGACAGCCCGCAGGAGCCTGGGGACCCCACTACGGCCCCCAGAGGGAGGACTGGAACGCTTACGGCCCGTGCCCAGGGCCCTCCGGCACTGCTGCTGCCGCACAGCTCAGCGGCTCGTCTCCTGGGCAGGGCTCCTACAGCCCAGCTGAGTACAGCTCCCTCCATCCCGCTGCACCCGGGGGGTTACCTCCTGCAGGTACCGTTAGTGCACAGCAGGTCTCCCCCACCAGCCAAAGGCACAGCTCTTACGAATGGATGAGGAAAACGGTGCAATCCACTTCTACAGGTATGAGGGCAGTGAGGCTATGCTGAGAAGAGATTTTCCTTTTTCGGGTGGTTGGTTTTGGTTTCTGTTGTTTTGCTGTTGTATTTTTTTGCCAGGTTCCATACATTTTAACAACAAGAAGATTTGAACAAAAGACTCTTGTTGCAATGAAATATTGGTTCAATTTTTGGATGCTGTTTTTGATCGGCTGATGATTCCTTATATTTCTTCCTTGACATCTATAGCTGAGGCAAATAAAAAGCAATGTCCTTTGATAGTATTTTCATTTGAGAGATGTTTTTAAAAAGTTACATAAAATAATTGCTTCTAGTAGGAGCCCAATAGATTTAAATAAGTATGTCTGCAGAAAGAAATCATGATGAAAGCATCAAATTTCTCCGCCACCTATGTCTTTCTTATTTGCCTTAACTTTTAGAAGAGACACGAAAGTTCAAGTAAAATATATTCGGGTATTCGGGTTGGAAAAAAAACTTTGTATTAGATACAGCCCCCATAAATCTAAGAACAGCAAAATGAAATATCTGCAGGATCAAATGCTTTAAAAAGAGGAACAATAAGGAAAGACTTGCTGCTCTTTATAGCAGTAACTCAAAATACACAGGAATATAAAGATCTATGGTAACACAATAAGTTAATACTATGACAGGTCAATCTCTGATGCATGGGAGTGGATGATTAAAAGAAAATGCTTCAGTTACATTTAACAAGTAAAAGTAAGTCAAGAAGTCTGAGGAAAAGATTCTCTTTGTTTGTGGGCATTAGTGCAAAAAATATATACAAGTACTAACCACACCCCAAACATCTCTGCTCCTTGTATCAAGGGAAGAAATTAATGAAACAAGGAAGGGGAGAAGGAAAGGTGGAGGGGACAGTGCCTGAAAAGAACAGGGACAATCTGCTGTAGAAGTATGTGATCCTCTGAGGTGCTGAGCAGCTTTGACATGCACCAACACCAGGAGGAGTTAAGATGCTCAGTACCTCCCCCAGTGATGCTCACAGTTCCTCAGTGTCAGAACTCAGGAGGTTCCCTTCCTTCCAGACCTTCCTCCCTTCCGAGGTCAGTTCCCACACATCTGTAAATGGTGGTTTTCAAAGCCAGTATTGAATCAAACTCTGAAGGGAAAGCAATTATTTCAACATATATCCTACATAAATGAAAGCAACTAAACAGAAAAATTGTCTGTGTTAAAACAATGCATCTAATTTCCATAGACACACTGAGTCATACATCCTCCAGCTCAATGCAACTTCAGCTCATAGAGAGTCCATAGATGACAGTTGGACAGAGCATGTTCTTACATTGGGTGAGCAAGAATTCTGGCAAACACAAAAGACAGAGGTTGCTGAGGGCTTTTTTTTAAATTTTAAGATATATATCTTATAGCTGTTCTTCACTGAACGCTACTCAAGAAAAGACAAAATAGGGCCAGTCTTGCAAAAACTTACAGCTTACTTCTGCGTAGTCCTTATGAACACAATGGCAATTCTCACCTGCAGTATGATTTACAGATGGCAACATACTTGCTTAAAAACCACTACTATTTCTCTCTTCTTTAACTACCTGCCTCTTGCTCTTGTGGATTTAAATTGCAGACTTACAATTCTTTTTGCAAAACCATTAGGAGTTTCAGCAGATATTTTATAAAGGAAAGAACAGTAGAATTATGCATGCTGTTTATTACCTATTTTTAGTCCCTGTGAAAAAGATATGAACTATTGTTCCTGAAAATAGAAAAAGTAAGGCTTAGACTTACCTGAAGGCACTAAAACAAATTATAGAAATAAGAAGTATTATTTGTTCATTATGTGTTACAAAATACTTATCAATCATAATATTTCACTGTAGAAATAATGATTATTAAGGCAAGTAATTTTTGCAAGATGAAAGTCTGCAGGAACTGCTCCTCTAATTTTAGCCCTTCAGAATCAGGAGAGATTCCTTCCATAGATTTACTTACTTATGTACCACTTGGCAGCAGTCTGACTTGTAGCAGCAACAGAAACAATGCCTAGAATCAATGGCATTTCCATCTCCAGGAGTTTCATGGTTATCTTCTCCTGTTGGTGCTTCATGGATTCATGACCTGAGAGAGACAAAAGAAAAACACTTGACTGAAATTTCTCCCACTGCCTCATACCCTACGTGTCTTCCCATACTGTTGTTTATACAATTCACCTGGAACAGAAGAAATGATTTCAAGTTAAATTTACTGTGTGTAACTTTAAGAACAACATCAAATACAAAACCATGTCTTCACCTGGCATCAAGCAAAGTTCATGAGAAGATGCTACTTAAAACTACTGAAAGACCTCAGTACCTAATGCGAGACTGTCATGCTGATATGGTAGTACTGGAATGTATTTCCCACATAAAAGATCTAATCAGGCTTTCATTCACCATTCTCTCCGGTTGAAGGATGTATGGACATCTCCTGCAGTTTTGGAACTGGAGGGAGTAGGACTTCCTCCTTGTAGGATCTAATGCCTGGTCACTGCTTCCCTGAGAGTATTCCTGATGTAGGAGAAAGCAAATGTGTTCTGACTCAGACCACTTGAATAAAGAACTGTCTGAGTATTTTCATCCAAGAACACCAGTGGAAAAAGACCCTTCCCTAAACCTTATACTGTGCCTGTCTCAGTTGCTAAAATTACAAGCTGAAAGGGAAAAGAAGGCCACAGCAACTAGCAATCGTAACAGGACAGAACCATGGCAACTAGAGATGGCAATTCTATGTACACTATGTACAATTCTTATGCCTGTAATTATGTTCAAAGCATAATTACAGGCAAATTCTTTGATGAAAAGTATAATCCCATCTTTGAGTAAATTACAAATCTCCTTCTATTGATTTCTGTATTTTTTGTGAAGGTATGCAATTCCTTGCATAGGAGTAGCCTTTACTTTCAGCCTTTGTGAGAAAACAACATACATCTGTGTAAACCTGTGCCCAAAATCTTGAGTACGAAGAGGTAACTCCCAGGTAGTTTCAGCAGCAGTGAGAATTAGATGAAAATGTATCTTAAGATCTGCACCTATCTTATTATTAAAAAGGGAGGGAGCAAGTGCCAAAACAGAGGGAAAATAACGGTAAGCAGAGACTTTTCCTGGACATCAAGTACAGGAAACAGTGTAGTCATTCAGTAAAAAATTTACTCTGACAATTTTTCTGATGGTGATGACAGGTGCTGACAGTATCATTACCAAATGCTCTGTAAATGTAGAGTACATAGAAGAAGGAAGAAGTTATATCCTCTCAAATGTACGAAAGAGAAACAAAACTCTTAAGGAGTCATTTTTGTAAAATTCTGAATGCCTAAAGAACATACATCTGGAAAAAAAAATCCAGGTAATCACTTGCTTTTTAGTTTATACAGTCACTGGCAACATGACTTCTCCTGACCCTGCCACATAGAAATCTGCCTACACTTTCTACAGCTTGTATCCTTGTGCCAAACAAAACCCCACAGGGCAGTCTGTCCAGCTGTCATTTAAAGGTGACAAAAATGATTCTGCTTTGGATTCAGTTATCTTCTGTATTAACTCCCAGTGCTCTACGTGATGTTCGGATGTGGAATACCAATAACAAAAATCATAAAATCACGACATGAAGATGAATAGTTTACACTAACAAAGGACAGAACTTGGCCCATGAGTGTTATTACAGAACATACTCAAAATGGAAAGTAATTGCACTTAAAATAGAAGTCCACAGAACATAGGGGAAAATCCTAAGTCCGATGAAAGTTTCTGATCCTATGATACTACTCTGTTCTTTTCACCATGAGTCACCTGAACATGTACAATAAGAAAAAATGATCAAGACCCAGCAGAAAGTACAAATATAGAATTTCAGCATCACAAACCTCTATGCATCCAACTTGGCAATATTTCTATTCAGATCACTGAGACTTGTGGCAGGAATGCAATTACTTACACTGTGCAGGACTGCACCCATGTAACTTTGCAGAACTTCATGTACAGCACAGTGTCCTTCTTCAAGACTCATGTATTCATTTAAATTACTTTTGTTTCACAAATTCAGTTAAAACAGTGAAATTCCCTAGGGTGAGTTTGGACCTTCATCTCCTAAATATTTAGAACTAGCTCCCTCACAAAAAAGAAAAGAAAAAAAAAAAAAATCCACACCATTGGGCCCTGATCTCCAGCGATCCATTACTAGTAACTCAAAAAGCTGACTCTACTCCCTCTCTTAAAACTGAGCCACCATAAAGATGCAGATATGAACAGAACATATCTTTAGGCCAGAAAACCGTTCCACATTTAGAGCTGACTTACACTGCCTTACAGCCATTAAGTACAGATACTAACTCCCTCTGAAACAATACTAAGCTATACAAAATGAGACGCTGATACTTGTAAGTAATCTGACACTATTCTGTGCAAGGACATCTCCTGTCTAAATTAGGTAGCTGCTGGATTTCAGGAATGATGTCGGCTTTGGTAGACGAAGGATATTCCTGGACAGTTAGGAGAGGAGGCACTAAGAAGGGGCCAGGGACCAGTTCTCATGCTAATTTATTTTACTTTGTAAACTAGTTGTGAGGTCTGACAGTGTTGGTTTGGTTTTGTTTTTTTTTCTCCTTTCCTGGGCTACATTGTCTTTGGTTTTGAGGCCTATCTGTCATACTGAGGCAACAGACCCTCTCAACACTTCTCTTTGCTTTGATATGCAGCCTTGTCTCTTCCTTCTCCCTTTTTTCTCCAGGAGTTATATTGCCGGAAAGGGTGATGATTTTCACAGCAAATAAAGAGGCCTTCTCCTGGCTTTATTGTCTTCAGAAGAAATGCTCTGTGAATTTTATGACCAAGGGGAAAGCTGTTCCCTTCCCCCAACTCAGAACTTGGCCAGTCACAAAAATTGCTGAAGTGGGTGTGATAAGACAGGATTGTTAAACTTTATCTCACAAAGTTTTCTAAGGCTGAAATATCTTATTTCCCTTTACTCTAAAGGCAGTCTGAAATAATCACTATTTGTAAAATAGGTTTTTAACAAAACTCGCTGTTCTTAAGTAGCTCACCTAATTCAGAAAATCTGCCCCCTCAACACAGAGGCAGTTTTGAAAGTTCTTTATTTTAATTCCACCCAGCTACTGGTAATCTTCCCAACCACCTGCAGCTCCATGCTATGATTCCATAACAATACATTCCCAATAAAACTGATACTAAGTTGCTGATTAAAATGATAATCTGTCCTTAATAAAAGATCAACAGTGTCAAAAGGTAAATGTTGGTAATTTCACTCACCTGAGTAAAATCTGCAGGACTTAATGCAATCCTTTAGTTGACTAAAAATATTAACCTTTTATCACTGGATCATTAAATGTTGTCATTATCTATCAAAGAGATCTGACCAATGAAGAACATCCCTCTGCTGTCTCTGGGGTGAGGCATTAGTTCTACCTCAGATTTTACTGAGGTAGTACTTCTTGAAATAATACGCATCACTGTAATTGAAATGAGGAGAAGATCTGCAAGATTCACAACAGAATGCCCTATATTGTCAACCTGTTTAACATCAGGTTTTATTGCTGTTAACTTTAGGAAGTGAATAAAAAATCCACTCTGCCTTTGAAATGAAATGCCACATGCAGAGTAACTCCAAGCCAGCGTCCAACAAAGGGATACGGAAGTCCCTCACAAACACTGAGACCTCACCAGTCCCCACCGAGAGCAAAAGATGATATTGCCAACAGCGAGGGTTCTCTCTGAAGACCGCAGCAGATCTCAGACCTCTACTGCTCAGATAAGGGTTCAAGCACCTAAAATCAGGAATAGGAAGCAATTTCTTGAAGTTTTCCATCTTGTTTTGGCAACAGAAGCACATCTGATATTTGTCTGTGACTTCTGAATGAGAATAGAGCTGAAGATAAGATCACCTTGCTCTTTTGTGTTCTCCATCTTAACAACACAAAGGAGAATAAGGAAACATCTTAAACATTTCTGTCCCACAGAATGACCCCAAGTTCTCGTTTGAAGAGAAAAAAAAACAAAAAACAGGCTAGAGATCTAAAGTTAAAATATAGCAAGTAAAGCATTAAAGCACCACAGGTGACAATATGTTAAACAAACAATTTACATTTCCAATGAATGAAAACAAATGTCATAGTGTTTATGTAGACTCAGCTAAATAAATGCTGTTCTCCAGAAACTTTAACATTTTCACCATAATATTGTAAAATTAGCAGCACTTTTCACTTGATTATCTGGGTAAACATAACTGGGCTAATTCTGCCTTTCACTACAGTTCTACCGTGACAGAAACACTCCTGAGCTGAGAATGTCTGACCCAAACAAGCACAGCACAGCAGAACCTCCACAAGAAAATTAACAGATAAATTTAACAGAGTTGTTTGGCTGCACAGACGGAGCACAGACGCCAGCAAAAGCAACAAAGATGTACACATTTATTTTTCCTACTGAAATATTCCAAGTAAACACACTGATGATCTCGTGACAGTTGGAAAATGCCCATATCATTGTAAACTCACTATTAAAGCACAATGCTTTCCCACGATCAAAGAGCATGAAGTACAAAAGCTGAAGGACAAAATTCTGATGTAGATCTTGTAATGCAAGCTCGGAGGAGTCCCAGAGAAAGCCTATCACACAGAGTGAACCAGTCACTGCCTACAGACAGAGGTATTTTGTTTACAGCACTGCTGTGACCAGGACTTCCAGTGCTAAATTACCATGCATCTAATATCTATACAAACAGTACAAAATGGATCATCACCTTAAGGACCTCATCACACATATAGTACCTTAGTGAGCCAAAAATTCTTAGAATTTGACAACCAAGTCAAATCCTGGAAGAAAATTTCATTACCATGTGTTGTATGCATTTAGATAACAAGTGGAAGGCAATGTTAACTTTACATATATTCAGCTATTAAAACAGTGAGACTATTTCTTTCTCCACTGATGGGGAAAAACACATTAACCTGTGAAACCGAATCATGAATTAAAGGATAAAGTACTTCCTGATTCCACGATAGTTCTGTATCTTGAATTCTGAGCTTTGGGTACTACTTCACAAGCTAGGGAAGCTGAAAGAAGGGGCTGAGGAGTAACCAGACTTTGGTACCACCAATAAATTCCCAGCTGTTCTGTGCTGCAGAGAAGGCTGGTTGCTCAGTGGTGACACATCATGGGGAGCAGCTTAGAGATGGACATTTTGGCAGTTCACTGACTGAAAGTCTATTTTGGTGCTCTCTGTTAATTACTCTCATCACCAGTGCAAGCATTATAAGTTTGAGGTATATCTTTTTTTTCTGAAGAGTTAGGCCCAAATACATTTTTTTCAGAAAATGATCTGTAAGACAAAAATAAAGGAAGCCCTTGTATGAAGCTAAGCTACATCTGCTACAACCAGACTGTTACAGGCAGCAAGCCCCAGTATGCCTCCCTTTTATGTATGATCCAAGAGAAGCTGACTCCAATGGGGTTGTTCTTGCCCACTGGACGGGAAGGTTCACAAAGCATAGTACCACTGCGCAACACATGGCACAAATCACCAACTACAAATGCATTCTCTGTCCCAGACAATTTGCAGTCAAGATATATACATCTGAAGAAGTGTCTAGATGAAAACAGACAAGGAAGCACAAAACAAACCAAGACACTATTTGCAAACACTGTAACATTGGTTTAAGCCCCAAAACAATCTAATCTTTCCAAAATGTGGGAAGATCTCAGGGCAGGGCTCAGGGGCCTTGATTTTAAGATGTTCACCTCTGATGCTTAGATTGCCTAAAGCGAACATTAACAAGAGTGAAAAGGCAGGTGAGAAAGGAAGCATCAGTAGTCTTCCTCATTCTCAGTTGTGTTTAACAACTGCCGACATCTTCTGCCCTCGCTAATGATCCTGTATGAAATTAATACATTCCAGCTACTTGCATCTGTGTTCACTTGCTCATGTCATTTGCTCTTACCTTTTTAAAGACCCAGTTATTGCTAAGCCATGTCTGCTTCAGTCAGCTGTACCGTGCTGCCTGAAAAGGAACCAGTGGTGCAATTCTAGCATTGTTGAACATCCTAAGTATTATTGCTTTCCTTTCCTCTTTTTTTTATTAACTGCCATCTGAAAATTTATCTTACTATTCCCTGAGGTATGATCAAGGTGTGGCTAGATTGTGCTAGACTTGAAGGAAAAACACAGCCATCAAATTGCAATAACAACAACAGTATTGTATCAATATTTCTAGCAACAGGGTCGGAGGACCTTGGGAAGCTGTTAGTATTTTCAGTGCAGTAAAACATCCTTCACAATTCATCTCTGAATCAAGTAGCAGGTAATCAGCTTTAGGGAAGAGAAAAAAGCAGTTCAACACTGTGCAGTAAGCCTGCATCAGAACTGCGAACAGAACCCCCGCTTCCTGGCTCCTCGGTTCTTAACAAGAACTTCTCTTTACCAAATGATAACCCAAGGGTAATAAAGAATATGAGCATCAGTTTATCATCTGTTTACTAAGGAGCAAACCCAAAAGCTGATGGTATTAACCTCTCGTGTTGTAAATTGATATCAAGCTCACTACAATCGAGGAAGTTACTCTGGTAAGTGCACAGAGAACAAGGCCTGAAATACCCACAAACATTTGTCAAATGTAAAGTCAGATATTTTATGTTACTGAAGTTAAAAAAATTCTAGCTTGAAGCAATGTGTTCTTCTTTCAAAACAGGTAAAACAAGAACAAGAGAGAAGTACCGAGTGGTTTACACAGATCATCAGAGATTAGAATTAGAGAAGGAATTTCATTACAACAGATACATTACAATCAGGAGGAAGTCTGAACTTGCTGCAAACCTAAGACTTTCCGAGAGACAGGTAGAGTATGGATCACCCATTCAGAATTTCCTTTGCATTTATTATTGCTGAGGAGGAGATAACCACACTGGTTAAGAATACAGAAATGCTAATGCCTCAAAACTAGTGTAACTGGTTCCCTTTGCAATTTAGGAACTCATACTATCCAGCTGAATGGCCTGATGGCTTTGTTTGTATTCTTCTTGAAATATCCCATCAGCACTAGTTCAGCTTGCATCATGACAGCAGAGAGCTGTGCAACTGCACAGAAAAGACAAATAGAAGTCGGACATACAGTCTTGTTCTGAGAAAATATCAACCAAATCCTGCCAGGACTTCTTTCAGTTCAGATTAGTATTAGTAGGGAGAAGCTTTTGCAAATATTTCCAAGTCCTGGTTCCACTGAAGTCAGTGGGAAACCTTAACACCATTCTTAGCAGAGGCATAGCTCCTGAAATGTAAGTGATGAATTCCAGTATGTTCAGGACACTGAAGATATTTGGGTCTTGGCTATCTTCTACCTTTTGTTTAAAATTTCCTGCACACTTGCTAATCCTTTCTCCTTTCCCTATTTCCCTCCATTCCCTGCAAATTCCACTTCCTTTCCCACAACCTAAATCAATTATTCCTGACAAAAAGATAAATACAGTTTGCTCTGGAACCACTCAGTGCCACATTCTTCAATCATGTAATTGTTGTGCCTCTGCCACCTCCTGCTATAGGAAAGCAGGAGCCCAGCCCCTGGCTCTCAGGCACCTCAGCTGGCTCATGCCAACCAAGATAAAATGCCAGTCTAGATCTCCCAGTATACTCCTAACATGGGCTGAGCATGTTCTGTCCCATTTCACTTGGCGGTTTCTTAACGCAATACGCTGAAGTAAGCATCGATCTTAAAAGCTTCACTGGAGGATCTCCACAAATAGATTATCTCAAGACAGAAATACAAAGAACGACATGTAAACAAGAAAGGGAAGAAATATCTAACTATTTTTAAGTGACAAATGATGCAATTCTGATATAGACAGGATACAGAAATAAAGGAGATGGCAAGGACAAGAAAGAAGAGCTAAAAATTATACTTCGGGATTACTTGCACAACTAAACAGTGGCAAAAATTCTGTAAAAGGAGAGCAACCGGTAAAGAGCAAGTCCATATAAGCTATTAGTCTAATGTTACAAATTTATATTTACATGTATTTGATAACTGGTATGCAACCTTTAAATGCCTACTAAAACGTCTGCCTGGATCTCTGCTGCAGGTCTCTAAATCTAATTTAATCATAAAAGAGAATAAAACCCCTAAATTCAAAGCAGATAACACTGAACACAGAGGGCAATTCTGAATCGGGTACTAGTCTGTTTTTTAGATAGTTTCATCTCTTCATATATTCTGGCAAATGATGGGAAAAGCTAGATTACCGCAGCACAGTCAGAACGTAGGATATTTGAGACAGCTTTAATGGAACAGCAACATCATTTGCTACTGAAGTGATATTTCAGAAATTAAGACAACAAAATAAACTGCCACATGTTTGAGATGACAGCCTGGGATGTAACAAACCCGGGTTCAAATTTCTGCAAGCTTTATGTGCATCTGGAACCTTCATGATCAGCTGGAAAATGGGTATAATAATGGCTCAAGAATAAGTACGCTGAAACTGTCACAGAGTCCTTGTGATGTCTTGTGGAACTTCACCACTAGATTTCTTTTAATGGCCACAGATACTATCACTTTTTACTGTTTTTCCTTCTTTCTGATTGTCAGTTATCTCTGCTAATCAGCTAGAAAGGAAGGGAAAACAAATCAGTATTTCTCAGCAAACCACTGATTTTTCTTTGGGCTATTTAAAATAGCTGACAAAAGCGCTGTCTTTGTCATCTAATCAGAAATGAACAAATATGTCCAAATATGAGAGCTTGACATATTATGCAGACTATACATAATGCAGAGCCATTTCCAAGGATACACACGGGTTTAAATCCAACGTTGAGAATTCGTATCCAAAGACATTTCAGTTGCCACCTTTTCACACCTGAACAAATTCTGCTGCATTTTCAATTGAACACTGTCAGCTTCATCTCATGTCCTCACCTGTTCTGTCCCAATCAAAATCCATATATTCTTCAATAGTTCATCTCTTCTCAAAGATTGCATTTCTGTGACAGAGCAGTGACTATGAAATAAAGATATGGACTGTGCAGGAAGCAGCAGCAGATTTTGACTTCATCCACACATGCAAGAAAAAGTGCTTAGCTGCTAAGACACCACTTCTATAATACTTCGAAGTAATGCATATCTACAATTGTGCACTGGTGAATTTCTGCTCACAGCTATATTTCCGTTGGCTTACACATTGTAGCAAAGGAATTAATGTTCAGCATCCAAACAGGAAATCTTTTCTTAGTTCATAGGCCAGGCTTTGAGCTGCTCTGACTTAGAGCACAGAGTTTTCAAAGTAAAGATACTTTCAAATTCTTTTGGCCATCACTGCGATGCATTAGGTTCTGTTCAACTTTGTACCAAAAAAAAAAAATCAAACTCATTTCATAAATACTTTTTAGGAATAAAACACTAAAAAAAAGCTATTTATCAAATGAAATATTTTATTACCAGGTAGGAAAGATTATCTATGTGGAAAAAAAAAATAAAAGCAAAGAGCTCAGTTGTCCCACTTTGCTACTGCCTTTCTCACTGGTCCTCATGCAATTGATTTTCTCCCACGCCCCTTGACTACATACACAAAGAAGCACACTGTATTCTATTAACACCTGAAAAACATTTCCTCTGCTCCTCTGCAGGTGAAAATCTGGTTCCAGAATCGCAGAGCCAAAGAAAGAAAATTAATGAAGAAGAAAATGACTCATTTTGATGGCAACAATCTTGGCTCTATGCAGAGTAACTCTGGCTCAGTGAGCCCGATGCCAGCTCCTGACCAACAGACTCACTCAGAAATGCCCAGCTCTTTGTTCCCACCTCCACCTCCTCCAGCTCCGCTTCCGATGAACGGCCTGCAGCACACTGGGAACCTGCAGCAGGTGGTGGCCTCTCAGTAAGGCTGGCTGAGGAGCTGCTGCTTAATGAACACTATGAACTACCGGTACACAGAGCACTACAATATGAAAGAGGACATCTGTAGCTGTTTTGCAGGGGTCCCCAGCACGACACAGTTCTGTGCACATAAGCTTCAAGTTCAGTAAATCAAGAGTCACTTGCTGGGTCTGCAGGACGGTGCAAGTTCCTAGTGGCACTGGAACTGTTGTGTGTCAGGAGTCCTAGCTGCAAAGAGCCTCGCAAGAGAACACCACAAGGCAAGCATCCCTGCAGCATGAGGGCAGGCACCGGGGAGGAGAGCTGAGGGTTAGAGTGGCTGCTTGTTAATCATATTCTGTTAGCAAACAAAAGCACAAAAGAGGCCACAGGCAATAAGACATTGCTGAGGCTGTGATGGCAGCTTAATGTGAGTGCTCTGTCCCCCGTCCCTAGGCAGAGTGTATTCCTTCTCCTTCCATCTCCACACAGGTTCCATGTACTAATCTCACTTTCATCGACGTTACACATGGATCTTGATAAATGAAAACCTGGCTTAATTGTCTTGACCCACTTGATGGAGAGCCTGAGTTGTGGTTGCACTCACTATGTTTTAAGGGTGAAGGTCACGGACGAGCTTTTTGGATTTATTTTGTTTTGACAGGTACGATTTCCAATGCTCCCTATACTGGTATAAACATGCATGCATCAATCTTACCATAAATGTTTTGAAAACATTCTGGAAATATGAATCTTGGCCTAAGTTCATTTTTGGTAGAGATTGCATTTTGTGAGACAGCATAAGCCATCAACAGAGACGCAATACTTGCATTCAGCTAATTTTATATTTGGACTGGTTTTCAGAGCTATTGTGATACTAAAAAAAAAAAAATCTGAAAAGCTAAATTAATAGAAGACGAAGCAAAAATATTTTAGAGGCATCTAACACTAATCTCCTAAACCCACATCTGAACATCTAAATCGGAGGTTCCAATTCCCAAATCCTGATCCCTTCCACACTAAGCAGACTTGGGAAGATAATCACTTCTTAAGAATAATCTGGATACCTGCTTCCTGAGCTGACTACCAATTACAGGTACATAATCTCTGGCAGCAAAGAGAAAATTTTTGAAGCACTCAGATAACTTGGGAATTCATACTCCCCTTTGCCAAAAGCTATTTAGAAGTTTAGGATGCTTATCCTCACAAACTTCCATCAAAGTGTCCTCCTAAATATCTCCAACACTGTTACAAATAAGACTTAGGAACATTAAGTCATTTCGGCACTACGTTCTTTTTTTTTTTCCTTAATTATAACAAATAGTACTATTAGATCATCAAAATGTAGGTAATGTAAAGTTACTTTGTATATAGAGAACATAAAAATAAATGACATTTTCAATAATCATTTGCCAATGTGATATTAGCTACTGTAGAAAATGAACATAATTTTCATGAACATTCTGTTACTGAATTGCAGTATCAAGTTGAAAAGCAGGGAGATGCTTCAAAAAAAACAGAGAATGGTAAAACCAAGATGATTCAGGGAGCTGGCAGTTTTGTCTCTCTCTCTCTCTCTCTCTCAATTTTCCTTAGAATTTTCTGGTTGTAACAAGGACAGCATGAAAGAAGAGTAAACTTAAAAGGGATGCACATCTACACTGTAAAATTCCCACACTTTCCTTCCATTGTGCTGCTAGCAAGAGTACTTTGAAGCTTTGTGTTGGTAAGATAAGCCAAATGAGATGAAGAAACTCAATTACAATACAATTCAAAGTTCAGCAACAGAAAAACTTCTAGTGCTTTTCACGTATTATGAAAAGCAGAACATGACAAATAGCACTTATGAACAGGAGTGATTTAACATCCATATTGATGAGCACGTTTCAGTTTGATGGCCATCAGTCTCCCAAAAGAGAAACTTACTGCATATATCTAAAAGAAGAATCCATTGGAAATGCGTAAAACAGCCATTCTGCCTACAGAGGGGAATGCTACAGATATTTCACATACAGCTCACAAGCATATTTTAACCGAGACTGAAGAAGGTTCAAAGTGAAAAGCAATCTCAGTTTGGCCAATTAAACAGAACTAAGGTTGCATACCAGAGAAAAATCAGTAAAAAAATCCAGATTTAGAATTTAAGATTTGTAAGAATACAGAAAGCTTTGTTTTCTGTAATGATATACAATAATTTGATACCTAGTTCTAGCTAAATGCACCAGAGCCTAAGGGTTTTGCAGGATCAAGTTCACTGTTAGCTTTTAATCACTTTTCCATGACATAGTTTGATTCTGTAATATAATTTTTTAAGTAGCAACTTCTTCAAAAAGTCCTTAAAAAAAAAAACTTTAAGAAAATAAATCTGAACTCAACTTCTTTCTCTTTAAAATTATTTAAACATCATTCAAAGAGTGAGGGATCTGGCAAAATGACCTGTTTTATCTTGTTTACATGTAGAAGAGTTACTGAGGAAGATAAGTGACTACTTTGAAGATCTGCCTCATTTCTGCTCCAGTTTGCTGAAAGCACGCTCGCTATAGGTTGCTATGTGTTTCCAATCAGAAGTTGTTAAGTACACAAAATAAGGCTGGATTTTATTTGCAGAAGCACATGTTCAAAGGTTAAAATTTATTGCTCCAAAAGCAGTATCTATAAACCAGGGCAATACCTTAGGGATTATTAACCCTCTAGTTATGCCAGTGATTGTTTTACATGGTTTAATGTAATTTTATTTTTTTAACTTACTAGCAATCTATTCAAATCAGTATTTTCAAATGTGCTTTAATCCTTTAAGTTGTCCACCAAGAAAACACAAGCTATTTTTCATTAAAAACCTCGTAAAATACCATTGCTTAGCTAAACTAAAAATGAGATGCATCAAATTGGAGGCAAATCAACTGGAAGTATTTTGGTCCAACACTGTGAGTCATTAAATACCTCAGAATACTACTTGCTTCCCTTCCAACACTGGGCATATCATGTAACCTATCACTTTTAGCACATCTATAAAACTAGAGACACTAAAGCAGAGTTGCTGCGAAGATTGATTGGTTGTTAGCAAAGTGCCTTGAAGAAGAAAAGCATACCATAGGCTACATCACAGGAATATCTAAGCCCTTAATCCTAATTGTGATTAAAGCAACGATCAAGGTATATGCCATTTTCAGAGGAATTCACAAACCCTTAAACACCATTACCCCCCAAAAGAAGTGTGATCTGTATGGCACAAAAAGATCAAGAACATACCAGGCAGGATCTCCTACAAAACCTTCATGCAATTAAGAAAGTCGTACAATTCAAAACAACATTTCCAAACAAAAGAAAAAACCTTCAGATAGACAGATATATTCATTCTAGATGTTAACACAAAAAATAAAAATCAGGCTCCTACCTCAAGCATCCTTATTGTTTGTTGGTGCAGCACAGGCTCGCTCCAAGCCACACTTCTACATGCAGAGTGTGCTCTGAGATGGGGCATCTCTGCTCATGCTGAGGGACTTAGATGGCAGGTCACATTTTAGAAATGGCACTGGATGTTATTAGTGAGACTCACAATTGTGTCGTCATCACTATTAGAAGAAGAGGCACTTTTTTCATGGTGAAAATGTCAGCACAAATAATTTTTTGTACATTTTGTAGCAAACTGTTCTGTGAAGTATCTCAAAATGGAGAGGCTTAACTTAAATTTATCCTGCATGCTCTTGGTCCTCCAGGGCAGGAGGGACTTCTAACAGACAATCTCTCACCTGAGAGTGAGGAAGAACAGTTAAATTTCTGAGACAGAAACACTGTCTGCCAGGAATAGAAGCCACATATATAGCAAGAATGGTAAACAGTAAAAGCAATCAATTCCTTTGTTTCCTCGTGAAAAACAAAGACCACACTCAAGGAATGTTCAAAGGACTAAATACTGAGCGCCCAGCAATCCCCATCTAGCTGTACTCCAGTCAGGATGAATTAGCTACAGTAAGTGGGAATCCTACACAGCAGGTTTGGGAAGGAAACCAAGTGTCAACAGAGGATCTGCTGATCCTGTTTACAGCTCTGCTAAAAAGAATCAATTTAACCTGGATTTCACATACAGGTTCTTTAAAACCTGCTGCACTAAGACTGTTTGCTGAGCAGTAAGACATACTTTTATTACTGTTTGTATTGACTTTGTAACAGATTTTAAATTATCTAGATTTCAGATCAGAAGACCCTCTTTTAGTTCCACCCTTCCCTAGCACATGCATCACTGGTGCAGATCATACATGACATATAATGCTTCTACCTTAAGAAAGTGGAAAAATTAACATTAGGAAATGAAAGCTAGCTCACTGTTAGCAGCAGTCAGAAAAACAGCTATAAGAGGTAGAAGGGTAAACATGATCACCATACTCCCAGCAATTCACTTTTCAATATCAATAATTTTTCAGAAGGATTTGTTAACAAGCAAAATCTAAGAGTATGGAATTCAAAATTGCAACACTGAGGAAGGCTTCCTGGACAGCTGTAATTTCTATTTCTACTTGTTTGTATAGAGTGGAACTCCTGATATCTCCCCCTTCTCCCCCCAGAAGAGCTAACTTCAGCAAGTCAAAGTAACTCAGTTACCATGGCTGATTCAGCTCTCTGAGCTGTACCACGCTCATCAGTAAGGAGAACAATTCAGCATGGTCTGGCATCTCATGCCCTGAAAATGAGACCTAACTAGAATGTCGTATATTAAACCATCCCAATTAAAAAGAATAAATACCATTTTCAGAATGTTTCTGTTTCTAGAAGCTCCTGTGAAAGCAAGATCACTCTCTTCAGCAGTGTGTTTTAAAATTTAGAAGCCAACTGCCTTCCTTCTTGAACTAATAGATTTTTTTTCCTAGCAAAACTGACCTCAGTTGGCAGCATGCCCTGTACTGTCCTTTCCTTCAGATTTGTACAGCTATTAACTTTAGGAGAATTGGGTGTGCATGTAACGCCAGGCTTGAATGAAGGGTAACATCTCTGAAATACTACTTAAAATCCATCACTAAGATGTAGTTCACTAGCAAAGTCCTTAGCCAGACATTCCACTGAAACTGTAGGCATGCAGTTATAAAGGTGCCAGCAAGAAGCATTCCCAAGCCCCACGTTTTTGATGTGTTACTGGAGTGGTCCCCTGGAGGCAAGGAAACAAACATCTGTTCCTAGCACCTTACCTAGGATGAGACATACTAAGCTCGTATACTTTCTTCTCAGAAACATAACCCAAGAAAGTAGATTGCATACAATTTTCAAGTGTCAGAAATAGATTTGTTTATTATCTTTATATAACAAGAGTGACTTTATGAGTATGCATTCACAATATGCTTATAAAAACAATCACAGGTTTAAACACCTTTAATTCACATATCGTATAGGCCAATTTTAATCTATCAGTATTCCATGAAATTACAGCTATAATAGCTGCCATTAAAACACCTTAACCACATCTTTGTGGTTATACTATTACTGCTGGCTTTGGAAATACTCTTTAGAACAGCACCCATACTGTGGGACACCACTGACACCGTCAGTGAAAATCAAAGTTTTATAGTTTTAATGGCTATCACTACTAATGCTATGAGCATTACTAAATTTTCATCAACCACTTGTTTGAAAACTACACAATTTTCTTCCCCGAAGAATAAATGCACATAAAGTACAAGGGATGCTCCGAAAGTAATGCCTCCTGCTTTTTTTTTTTTTTTTTTTAATATATATTGGCCTATGATGTCAGATACAGATGTTGATGGTACAGCAGTACGGGTTGAACCTTCCCACCAATATCCCGTTACATTTTGTTGTCATGTGACAGATGGCATCAGAGGGGCAGTCTGACACAATGGTATCTGACATGGAAGTGCCTATGAAGCAAAGGGGTGGAAGTGAATTAGTCTGTGTAGAAAAAATTGCACCCACTGACATTCATCGAAGGTTGCTAAGCATTTATGGAAACCAAGCAGTGGATGTGAGCACAGTGAGGCAGTGGGTGGTGCATTTCAGCAGTGATGTGAAAGACAAGCTGTGTTCTGGATGGCCATGCAAGTTTTTACAAGCGCAGCATGCAGGCTCTTGTTTATTGCTGATGAAAATGCACAGATAATGGAGATGACCAAGTTGAAAAATAGAGTTTTGTAGCGGAGAACTTGCTCTATCAAATTGTACTACGTGCTCTTTGTATCTGTTGTAGTTTCCATGGAAATAAATAGGAGACATTGCTTCCAGAGCAACCTACATATATTTAATTTTATACACAAACCACTTCATTCCAACCAAAAGCTCAGGCAATTCCCATGGACACTAGCTAAATTAGACATAATATTTTGACGGTTGGAGTAAAATGAAAAATGATGACCTTGGAGCTCAGTTCTCACTCCAGCCATCAGCCTCTCTGAAGCATGCCAAAGAGAGCAGCAGTCTTGCTGCCAATATCGTACCAACAATTCCTATTCTGTCTTTTTTTCCCCACTGCTGAAAATTGTATAAATACAAGCCTCTGTATGAATGAGACTCCTAGACACCTAGCCTACTGCCTCAGATCTGCTTCTCCTTTCCTACTATCCCAGAAAGGCAAAGAGGGATGGTGGTAACAATGACTTGGAACAGCCATAAGCAGCACACTCACCCTTGCTCTAACACCAGCAACTCACTGCTGCTCCATCACAGTGCAAATATGGACAGAGAAAAGGCAGAGATCTCTCTCTCTCTCCATCTCTCATTTGACAACAATGTCTACTAAAAGTGTTTCTGGAACTGCAGAGTGAGTCGCTGCTACACTGAAGGTGATGTGGTTCTGTGGCTCTGAAGCTAATGATGGGGTGGATTTGAGCAGAACGACACATGCATGGCTAAGAAATTACTCTTGGGAAGGCAGATTAACAGTCAATTAGCTCTCAAAACCCATCAATTCCAAAATTACAGTATCCTTAAAATACTAGACTATGTGAAAAGATGTGGTTCCTTTCTAATGATCCACCCAGTTCTTTGACACAAAATGGGAGGCATAAGAGTCAGGCTGTGGGAGATCATTTGAATGCTGCCATTTTAGTTATCTTATTCTCACTCTGGTGTTAAAAAATCCGCAGCCTTACCCAGCAATCTTATCCTTCTATGCAAATCTTTTTAAACAAAATGCCTTATTCAAAGTTAACTATTGTCAACCAATATCAAATCAGTACAGCAATTCGTGATCAGCGTATCTTGATCTAATTATGTTCTGGAAAGAATTGAAATAGATCTAAAGAAATTTCAGATAATGGAACAGGCAAAACAAGAAAGGGAAAGGAGGAGCATAAACAAAAGATAAAAAAAGAACAAGGAATGAAGGATAAGGCTCTGAGATACAAAAAATAGGATCAAGTGATAGTGAAATTGTGGTGGCATGAGGAGAAGTGTAAACAAAGGAAGACAGTTAAAAATCAAGTTGTTACTACTATATATTATATATAATATAATTCCAGGATAGCTATCTTATTTAATCTGAATGATGCTCATCGAAACCATATATAATCCATATATGTTCTTTTTATTTTATTTTTATTATTTAAATAAGGGGCACATCAATTACCGAGGTCTAATCCCACAATGCAACTTTCCTCAGCGTTATCTCATGGATTAAGAAATAAATCCATGAATACAAAAAATTAACCTTAAAGACCGCTACGCTTATCAATAAAAAGTTTTTTCTTAAAAAAAAAAAAAGAAAAAAAGAGGAATCCTTCCTCTCTAAGTACATAGAATCCTTTGGTGCTGAAATTAGAAGGGATGTGTGAGTATAAGCAGTGTCAAAATACAAAGGATGCTGAATGAAGATCCACACCTTCATAAAGGGAAACAAGTCATTACAATTTGCACCTCTTTTGCAAGCATACCTCCTGACAAATAGCTCATAGCAAAGAAATTAATCCAAGATAAAAATCTGATATCAAAGGCACTCTACAAATTGTAATGAGGCAACCACTGTGAGGCAATTCTCAAGTCATAAAGAGCGGCCTAATTCTCCCACGTTAATATCGCGTTCCTAATACTAACATACAACAACAAATTTGCAATCATTCCTCTTGGTGAAAAAGTTCACCTGCACAGTACCAAGTGTCAAGCACCCAAGAGACACGCAGCAGGGCAGTTCTGACCTCTGACAGAGGATGCAGCCACTTCATGCCACTGTTCCAGCTGCCACCACTGAACAGTCTGCACACGAGTTTCAGAGAAAGGCCTTTCAGACACACAACAGCTGTCATCAACTTGGATCAGAAGCCAACAGTATTGCTGGGCCTACCACTAGTCTTTCTTCAGAGCTTTTTAGTCATTTCCTTTACATTTCTGCTACCGTCTTTGTTAAGAAGATTTATTGTCTGCTTCTTAAAAATAATCAATTTGCAACAGCCAAGAGATCTCTTTAAACCACCACATATGGAGAGCATAAACATATTTGTGACAGATAGAGTTTTAATTACTCCTATACTGGAAAACTTACAAACATCAATAACAAGTGGGGATTTTTTGATACAGTTATTATTCAAATTGACAGCATCTATAAATTAGAGAATTTAAAATGAGATTTTTGAGCATCTGAGAAATTAAGAGAGTAATAGATTTACTTGTTGATTGACAACACGTGACAAAAAAAAATACATACATTCCAGAAAAGAATAATTTAAACTATAATAGCAGAGTTCGGTATTTAGACATTTTTCTTTTAAAAAAAAGGTATTATCATCTATTTACTAAGTTCTGAATACAAGCAACAGTTGCATCATGTTACAGGAGTGGAATCTCTGTTGAATATCAGTGAAGGGTAATGGGATAGATAAAAGTTTTCTAAAAGAGAAAGCACCAGAACTAGCAGCAAGGTGGGGTTGGTCAGCCCTTCATTTGAATGTAAATGTAATTATGAGGCTGGCAGTTTGGCTGACGTCAGACAAGATCTTGGTAAACCATTACCACCAGCACCTGGTAACACAGTTGATAATAAAAGAGGATGAAGTAGAAGATTCCAAGCAGTTTGGCGCTATTAGCAAAAATCGAACAATTATTTTTAAGCAGCGAAAGAAAACACAGAAGAGCAAGATGTTGTGACAACACATTTACAATCTGCGAGCATCATGTATGTGAGCTCTCTCTTGGATAAAGAGACCAGCATGTATCCAGGACCTGCAAGGTGCAGCAACAACAACCTGCCAGTGCAGAACTTTGTGCCTGCTCCCCCCTACTCAGACTACATGGGGTATCACCACGTGCCAGCTCCAGACAGCCACGGACAGCCCGCAGGAGCCTGGGGACCCCACTACGGCCCCCAGAGGGAGGACTGGAACGCTTACGGCCCGTGCCCAGGGCCCTCCGGCACTGCTGCTGCCGCACAGCTCAGCGGCTCGTCTCCTGGGCAGGGCTCCTACAGCCCAGCTGAGTACAGCTCCCTCCATCCCGCTGCACCCGGGGGGTTACCTCCTGCAGGTACCGTTAGTGCACAGCAGGTCTCCCCCACCAGCCAAAGGCACAGCTCTTACGAATGGATGAGGAAAACGGTGCAAAATAACACAACTGGTAAGCGTATGCTACACTTTCTACCTCAAAAAGAATTTTTCTGCTATCACTGAACTTATAAATAATTAACTTTACTTAAAGCACAGAAGTTGGTGGATCACTTCTGACATTTCTTTAACCTACTACTGCTTAATGCAGTTTTAACTAAATTTGCACTAGTTTCACTTTCACCCCATAAAGGTTTTATATGACTACAGTAGAATAGCTATTGTGTTTACATGGGGCTACATGTAACTCTCATCTAAGTATCTTTGTTCTAATAAATGTAAAGCATTACAGATGAAAAATGACACCTGAAAATGTTGCTTTTAACAGTTACATGCAAAAAGACTACATAATTATTTTGTGCCACAAGGTAAAGATCAATATACAAGCTGGCTGATCTTCTTAAACCTTTACAGACTTTTAAATACTTTTAAAGAAAATTATGTGATAATGCAATTTTTATCCATTGTTCCTGTGATACTCATTGTTCCAGATATTTATTAAATGAGAAGAAACATCCCCAGACAAGTAATCTGACTCAAATACTGAGCATGGACTATTTTGTTTGCAGACCATGTATCTACCTATTAAGCTTTTGCTTCATTTAATTTCAAATCAAAATTTTGCAGCTTGTTACTGTTAGACAACTAAAATTCACTTTCTCCCAAGTGTCAGTCATTGATGTGTCTGTTTCAGTCACAAGCTGCACGCCACAGCAACTTTCCCGTGTATATTCCCAAGGTGTAAATTGTGTGTAGCAAGGTTTGTTAAACCCATTGTTAAGGTTAGAAGTAGTAAGTGTGTGTCAGAGAGCATCAAAGAAAACGCTCTAAAGAAATAAGTGCTATGACAATTGGAGCAGTTTTAGTAGATAGAAAATCAGCAGTGCCACTTGAGAAACAATCCTTCCAACCTTATCACTCAACAGTAGAATTAGTCTAATAATTGTTTCTCAGTTACGAAGTAGATACGCGCTGTTTCCTCCTTGTTACCGAGTATAAAATGCCTAGTGGACATTAAGGTATCATAATGTGCTGGTTCCACTAGAAGCCTTTACAAAGGTCTTCAAAGCCAGGCAGATTCCAAGTCCTTTCCCCCCCACTTACGTATCCCCATGTAAATCTGCAGTAACTCCATTAACAACATTGGAGTTTTCCTGGTGTAAAAGCAATGCAAAAGCTAAGGTAGACCAGAAGCAATTGAGACTGCTGCACATCAACAAGGCAACCCTTTCTGCCATGTCACTTCAGTTTAAACACATTAGGATTTTTTAAGATTAAAACATACAAAATCTAAACCTTAGTTTTACACTTAATGCACACACAAGGAAGGCGCTGCAAATTTTCACCCATGCTTGCTCAATTTCATAAAACATATATGCAGTTCAGAAAAGCAGTTATGTGCTTAAATTCATCTCTAGTCTGACAAGCACACAATTTACAGCCATGCTGAAATACCTCATGAACAATACTGGACAGGTGAACTGAGGGCTGTGCACAGATAAGTGTCCTGAGGCTTTACAATCCTGGAGCCCAGTCCTTTGAAGTGTTACAAACAGCTCAAGACTTCACTAAATTTGACTCAAGACAACAAACCAGCTTAATGCAAAGGGTTTGGGAAAGTAAAACACAAACGTGGCTATTTTGCAAAGCAAGGAAAGTACCAAATTACATTTGGCTTTTCATCAGCATTTTTATTACAATGTTAAGTCTAAAAACTGGAAAAAACTGGTACAAAAAGTTTTATGAAATGAAATTCCAGTATAATTGCAAGAGTAAAATTATGCAAATAACTATGTATTAACTTGTCAATCCTTTCTCTAGGACATAATAAAACCTACTTCATGGCATTAACCAGTCTTGAAACAGACTTGCTCTCTGCTGGCTCCTCCCCTTCAATCTCATTGCTGACTCATATTGCTCTTTTTCTAAAATTTCAGGATTATTTAGCCCTGAATTTTACAAATATTTATACACATACATATATCATCACTTAGGTGCACAGTTACACTAACTTATGTGAGCAGCATGGAATAACAGAAATCCAAGTACACCTAATTAAATGAGGGAGCCTACAAAAATCCTAACTCTGGGAACTACTTGATAAAGGGAGTGTTAATTGATTTTTTTCCCTCTAATTACACTGATTCAATATATTTGGCATTTTATATGAAAAAAATTCAGGAAGGTTGAAGTGAAAGTTTACCTGAGCAAAGACAACCCCCTAGGATACAATAGTACCACAAGGACAGAAGTACTATGTGCTTACAACAGTTCAAATTTAGTTTGAAATTTTACTATTAATGTATCTTCTAAGTAGAAAACCATAACTGCATGTTCATATCAAACTTTTTTTTCTCAAATATACAGACACTGCAAACATATTTATCAAAAAGAAATTTTACAAAACAAACATCCAAAGTGGGCTTGGTAAAGGTATCTTCCCACATAGGCTCCAAAAATGAGAAAAAGGGCACTTTCAGTGTGTCCTAACAACTTCAAGACTTATGCAAGATTAAAGCTTCAGACTAAGTCATTTCTAAACCCTGTAAGCTTATGTGTAAAATGTGCAATTCTATGAGAGGAAATCCTCAGATAGATAGATACGAGACCATATCTAAACAAGGGTCTAAACTTTAAATTTATATGAAATTCCAGGTGGGAATTATCCTTCTCAGAAAAAGAACAACCTTAAGGGGACCACACAAAAGGACAAGGATTTGTTTTCTATATATTTTTATATTTTACAACATCAGTTTCAGGTTGTTCAGTGTTTTTGTTTTTTTAAAGTATACTCAATATTTTCATGTCATAACAAGCAGTGATGTCCAAATAATTCAGATTACATCACAGCAGAAACACAGCTAGAGAGCAAAACAAAAGCAAGAAAAAGGGCCAAGTCTCTGCTCTAGTGCTAATTTATTTTTCTTTGTAAGCGAGTCAGGACATCTATTTTCCACAGGGCTACATTGTCTTTGGTTTTGAGGCCTATCTGTCATATTGAGGCAACAGACCCTCTCAACACTTCTCTTTGCTTTGATATGCAGCCTTGTCTCTTCCTTCTCCCTTTTTTTCTCCAGGAGTTATATTGCCGGAAAGGGTGATGATTTTCACAGCAAATAAAGAGGCCTTCTCCTGGCTTTATTGTCTTCAGAAGAAATGCTCTGTGAATTTTATGACCAAGGGGAATGGGGAAAACTGCTCCTTTTCTCCACCCCCTCAAATCATGGTTATATTTGCTGATTATATTGAATCCGGAATAACCCTGTTGAATTTTAACTTCTTTTCAAAGATTACCTTCTAAGCCTTTAGTTTACAAGGAATCTGAATATCTATACTATTGTTAGCATTATAACTATCATCTAGAGTAAATATTTCAAAGCCAACAAATTGTAACTTCTAAAAAAGTAAACTTTAGTTTAATGAATGTTTTAGCCCTGCAAAATTAAGCAGGAAAATCCTGTACGCTAGAAATCAAAGCGGCACAGAATTTAGAAAAACACCCTTCATTTTCTGCATTTCAAAATGCCTTAACCTATGTCTGCCTTCATATAAAAATATCTCCATTTATCCTAAATGTTCGCCCAAAACTGAATAGAACTGAAGCAAAAATACTCGATTTATTTCTGTCCTTTTTTTCTTCTGCTAAGATGAAAGAGTCTGACATTTGTTTAGGGCTTGTAAATTCCAAACCAATTGGCTTGTGTTTCTGAATGTAAAAGGAGTTCTTGATAAGATCTCCTTGTCGCTCTTTTGTGTGGCGTGTGCTTCATCTTAACACCTCAATGGATTTTAGGGAACCACTTTAAAGGAGTCTTTGTCTTACAGTTTGTCCCAGAAAACTCACATCAAAAAACCAAAAACCTGGGAAGATCAGACGAAAAAGAGCAGCTACCTAGTTGGCTGTTCAAAGTGAAAAAGAGAAAAAAATAAGTTGAAAAGTGAGCTTTCTGTATTAATACGAGACAAACAATTGTTTAAAAAAGTATAAGAAATGAAAAATATATTCTAAACGTCGAGTAACTTTTCTCTTAACAGTATTAATCCAGTGAAAAGAAAATCATTTACAAGTTTTTTATTGTCTAGTCTTGTAAGTTGTCAAGCATCTTCGATTTCAAATAGAAACTCAGCACACCGAGTAACCCCAGCAGAGCTATACAGGCACTCAGCATCCTGCAGGATTGCATCTTACTGAAAAAAAAATCACATTATTATTGAACCTATGTAAAAAAGTATGGCTAAATGGACAGGGGACACACTTTTAGAGAATGTTTCTTTGTGTTACAGAGGTGAGCTATAAAAGCCCAAATAAGGAATTAGAACATGGCATAAATAAACAAATTGTGACTGAGAGTCAGTCTTGAAATTCTGCGATATTTATGTATATACAGAGGTCACTTTCACGAACAACGATGTGAAATCTGGATGTCAAATATATCCAGTACCAATTAAGGTACTGCTATGAATTGTTTAAGATGCTTCAGGACCTTCATCACATAAGAGCCTTATATTTAAATGTATGTTTACAGAGAGAGAAAGTGAAAGAGAGAGAAAGTGGGAAAAAGATAGCTATGATAACTAATGAGCTCTCAGAACATTTAGGAAAAAAATTCTTATTTACTATGCACCACATACTCCTTCTCTGTAACACAGAAAATAATCTCAGAAAATAGTCTTATGCAAGGACTCTGTAGTTTTATTAACTGTAAAATGTTTGAGAGGTGTGAAAGAAAGATGCTACAGAAAATCGGCTTCAATGAATTAATAACATTTCTTTCTCAAACAGGTAAAACAAGAACAAAAGAGAAGTACCGGGTTGTTTACACAGACCATCAGAGACTAGAATTAGAGAAGGAATTTCACTGCAACAGATATATTACAATAAGGAGAAAATCAGAACTTGCAGCAAACCTTGGACTATCTGAAAGACAGGTACCCAGAGACTAAACATCGCCCGCACCCCTTCACCAGACACGGCTGCTGTCAGAAGATACAAACAGCATTCTTGTTCTGTATGCAAAAGTAGTGTCAGGGCAACCGTGATAGCTTGTGAGTATACAAGCCACACAGTGAATACACCACACAATTACAAATTAATAAATAGGCTAATTTGACAGAAACCTCCAGTTACAAGTAACTAAACATTAGGAGTTCATCTACAATAGAAGTACGGAAAAGCAGTTATTTTTACTTGCAAAACAGCTTGCTAGGCAGCTAGGAATTTAACAAAATGGCTTAACATTATCTTAGCTAATTCCTCAATAGTTATTTCCATTTTATTTCAGCATGTGTTAAGGAGCTTTGACAGGTGATCTTCAGGTCAGGATTTCATTTTGCTGTCATATTCACAGGAATTACAAACACCTATTATGTACAGGAAGCTTTATGCTAGAAAAATTGGTGCCAGCCTTTTATACATGTTATGCATGTAATAGACTATCTGCTCAGAAAATTTTCAAGTGCATACTTAGATCAATTGCTTACTTGGAAAGCACCTCTGCATTCAAGTTAAGTACATAATTAAACACTGTCCTGAATAAAGACAGCCTCCTGAGCTATCCTACTTGTGTTCATACAAAGGTTGGAGGAATTCAGGAGAGATTTCCTAAAGTCACTGTGTTGGAGAGCACATTTATGAAAAGCTTGCAAGTGTAGCAACTGTTGCACCCAGTCCTCCTTATGTAATAATTCCAGTGGTTCCGCTACAGTTGGAAGATAAGGGAAGATTGGCAGTACTGAATAAAGCATCTCTTAGCAATCAGACTTACTGCCCCCAGGTAAATTTAAGTAAGAGACCTTTCTTTTTAGAATTTTACAAACGATTGTTTGTATACATACTCAGTCCTTCAAAATAGCCTCCTCTTCTGCATTCAGACTGTGCAAGAACATGGAATTGAGAGGGATCACTTGAGGCTGGCAAGTGTAAGGATGCATAGGCAAGCAATAAGATTTTAGGCTCAAGCACTAGGTATTTAAAGTCATCCTGTAGTACAGCGATGTTCAATCTCAAAAAACAAACAGTATACAGCCTACACTCCACAGACTATAAATTAGATAGGATACTAGGAAAAAGTTCTACACTGAGAGAATGGTTGGATACTCCCAACCTGGGGCAGTGGACACAGCACCAATAAGCCATTGGACAATGACCTCAGACACTGATTAAGTTTTAGGCAGTCCTGCATGGAGCTGGGAGTTGCACTTCATGATCACTGTGGGTCTCTTCCAACTCAGGATATTCTATGGTTCGCTAAGCAGCTCTGGGAAGTTACTAAGAAAACAAGTTCATCACCAAAGAACTTAAATTTGTTATACACTAGGATATAGCTCCAGTGGACAATTTTCAGAGAACTGCCGTTATAAAAAATTCATCCCCCCTGTTCTAACATTATGTTAGCTGGCTGATTTAGAACACAGACATACCTGGAGTAACTAGTGATTCTGCACAAAACCAACAGTTAGATAAAACTAGCTGTTGCCCTTCTCTTACAGCCATCCAATTTTGATTGGTAAATTTCCTTCAGGTAAGATGTAATCAAAACATATGATCTATTTGTATTAGCTACTGACACAGCTAATTTTTTCTTACTGTCATTACCTGCAAGGTAGTAACGAAATAACTACTTAGAAAATAATAGATTACCTACAGCAAAGGTAGAACTTTCTATATAATATTGCGTTCAGTGTACCTTAAAGGACGTAAAAAAAAAAAAAAAAGATGAAGTCAGAACGGGAAATCAACATTAAGGATAATAAATGGAGTTTTCTGCTCATTTACACCCTCGCAAAGGGAAAGAAAATTTAGATACTTTACTAAAATCGGGTTACACATAGGTATTAATCTTCCAATGTTAACAGCTAGTTTGGGAAATTCATTGTCCTCAAGTAGCACTGACATAACTGTACACAGGACATACCACAGAACCAGATGCCTATTAAAAAAATAAAAACAAAAGGATATTCATCCATACACAAATCACAACAGAAAGAAGAAAATGCACTCTCACTATTTAGGTTTGAAATAATCTTTATCAGATATGAAGAAGAAATCTTAAGAAGTACTCTCTAATTGCATCTTCCTTTAAGTATGATACATGCTGCTGTCAAGTTCAGAAGATGAACTAGGTGGACCCTGAGAATAAGTGAGAAATTTGAATCATGCATTCCTAAATATAACACAGCAAGTTCACTTTACACCATGTCTAAGAAAAGCAAATAATTTTCTATTGATTATGATACAGAAAGTGAATACAGAGTAACTTCAGAATTTTCCACTGCACAAGTCCAGCACTGGTTTGAGGAATTGAATTGGGGGTGTTTATTTGTTTTGCTTTCGTGTATTTTTTCATTGCTACTATTGCTGTAAAAAAAATGACTACTTCAAACTAATCAAACATCACTTATAACATTGCAGGTGAAAATCTGGTTCCAGAATCGCCGAGCCAAAGAAAGAAAAATAATCAAGAAGAAAATCTCTCAGTTTGATGGCAGTGGGGGCTCAGTTCAGAGCGACTCTGGTTCACTCAGCCCAAATGAAATAACAAGTTCCCTGTTCCCACCGCCGCATGGAATAAATGTATTACAGTCTACTGACATTCATCAGGTCATAGTTTCAGAATGAACGGTGAGGGGAAAAGAAAAAAAGAAAGAGGTGTTTTTTTTTTTTTTTTTAAACTCCCTCTCTTGAAAACTCAACTTTGCAAAGGACCATTCTTATTTAACTACCTTCAGAGTACTTATTTCTGTGTAGAGGACCTGATACTATTACCAAAATATTTCAATTAAAGAAATCTCAGGGAACTTGTGCTGCTAATACTCATCACTCAGAATCTTTTTAATAGGAGATAATTTGCTTCAGATACCAATGCAAAAAAGATACCACTGAAGATTCAAGTAAACATAATTCTAGTCTGCTCACATATACGAAGAAAACTGCCAGTGAATTGATTAGAGTAATATTGCAGAAAATGTAAGATGCTGGATGTATTTAGTTTGTTACATTTTATATAACTGAACAGTAGATATTTATGAATATTCACACTTAAAGTACACTGAAAATTAAGTCACTTTTTGAAACACTTAAACACTCAAGAAACATAACAATGTTGCATCTAACTAAATAAAATGAATAGTCTTTGTATTCTATGTAGTTCTATCCAAGTGTGCCGATCTCCTAAGCAATAGATATATAATATCACACCAAACCTGCCAAAGTTTGTTCAGTTGTAAGACATGCAACAAATTGTGATGCACGTTAATAAATACAAATAGTTTGGAAGATGTAAATGTTATTTGTACTTCCATCTTCAATGAATGCATGTAATATCATTGAAAAATGGAAGGACAAACGTAATGGAAATAGAAGTGCTATTACTATCACACTACCAAAAAAGCAAATTAAGAATTTGATTTATGTCTCTACAGCTTTCTCAAATAGCAGGCTCGAGCCACCAATTTTATATGTGACACTTATTTCAGGTTAAAAGTCAAGAAATACCCAAGGTAGCAGACTTTGTATTTCAAAGCTGTTATCAAGGAGCTTAGCATTCACAGTCATAGAAAGCATGTACCAAACGTGCACTCCTGAAGGAGCACAAGTTCAGGATAAACATGTTCACAGAGTGATTAGCTTTTACTATTGGTCAACATCGTCAGAGGAGACAGTATCTGTATCTAGAAGGCAACTGGTGAGACTGAAAGAAGTAGGAAGAAAATACAAAGTGCCAGAAAAACCTGAACCTTTCAGTAGTCCTACTCAAGGGCATTTCACAATATGAGCTTCTCTGCTGCACTGATTTAAGTGCTCTATATTAAAAGTTTTATTTCATTGGAAAGGTCATCAGAAAAAGAAAACAGAAAGTACTTTTACCTGGCATATGAAAATTCATACATCACTCTTTATTTCAACAACATCAAACTCTTGGTCTCAGAAATAGCAGATGAGATTCTGCTTAGTGTCACCAGGCATCGATAATGCACTGAGCAACAACAGGCACAACTTGTCAAAGCATTCATTATCTTGATTCAATATATCAGATAACTTAAATTTCCCAATAATTTTAAAATAACTCTATTGGAGTAACTCCATAAAAATAATTGTATCAGGAACTACTAGAATAACATTTCTCCAAAAGGCATTTTGTGGGTGGTTCTCCAGTGTATTTCTATTAATCATCTATTCATGTGGTTAAAATAAACAGGCATATATTAATGTAAAGAAACTGCAAATGGAAAAACATATGAATGTAAATATTTGTAAAAACTGAAGCCTGTGAGAATATGAGACTGTTTGGATATCTATAATGAATTTGGGATACTCTAAAACTGCTCACTTTTGTTATGGTACATATGCTTGCATGTGCATTTTAGAAAATAGAGCATATAGAGCACACATGCAAATCTACGTCTGTTTATATGAACAGAGGGATATCTACTGGCAGACATCTGGACACACGCATGCTGCTTTGCTCTTCATTCAGAGAAATTGGTATTTGCTACATAACACATCTGGGAGAGGAGGAATTCATAGTTCCACCAGTCTCTCTACCTATGTTGTCTGTTTATGCATGAAGGATGTAGAATATATATTAAAAAAAAAAAACATGAAGAAAAAAGCTATCATACATAACACTTACAAGGAAAAAAAAAAAGGACTATTGTCTTGTTACTCAGCTCCAACATGGAAAGCCCTGCCTCTACAGAAGAGCAGGTGATAGCTTTTGTGAAGGTACCTGTGACAGAAACAAAAAGGAAAAAAAGAACTTTTTCTATTTTCTGGTGTTTTTGTTTTTTTCCCCCCGTGTGGTCACTTTTCAAATGAGCAAGGAAGAATGACAAGAAAAGAGCTATAGTCATACAAAAAATTGATCATATATTTGTACATCAGACACGTGTGTCCTAGCTCAACATTTCTTTCAGTCTAACATCTCAACATTAAAATAAAGGAGCTCACATGACTGTTTACCAGGGTCTCAATCAACATAGCCAAAATTATTATCCTGCAGTTTCCAAACAAGCTCCAAATCTGTCCTTCTGAATTGCCAGGCAGCAAGTGAACACTGTGCTGTTCTCCAGCAGGAGAGCTGCTGCTGCTGGCTGAACTCCAGAACCTCCGCTGGTGATAAAGGAAACATTTCAAATGAGCCTATTTTAGACATCACATGAGAGTTTGTGAATAGGAGACAAAGCATTTCATGTGAGATTTTTTTTTTTGAAGCGTTCTTATTTTTCATCATCTCCATCATGGTTTTTTTGTTTGTTGTTGGTTTTTTTTCCCTGAACACATTTACTCTAAATGGCTTCAAAATACTTATCAATAAATATCTGGGGGAGACAATCTTTTTAATGCATTATATAATGATCGCTATGCTTAAAAACTGTATCAGATGACCTCTGACTACAGCTTAGTCAAGTAAGAACTCCTAACTTGCACTATGCATAACTCCCTCTACCCAGAGCATAACACTTCTTTAACCCTAACTGTAGCACCACAGCTCTTTTTCAAATTGATCATAGGAAGGAAACACATTAAATCCTTTGAAATTAACCTGGATTATTTTTTGTAAACCTGTAGAGTGACTAATATGTTGTCATATTAGCAGACCGAGATGGTAAGTCATGAAGAGGGGAAAAGAGGAAAAATTCTTAACCTCTGACAGGGGCAGCCTATGCCATTTTTTTGCCAGAAAGTGGAATCACAAATTGAAATACAGTTCTGAACTACATGCTGGCCCACTACAGGACACTGTGACAGGAATCCATATAGGAATCCATCCTATATTCATTCTGCAAATACAAGCGTGGGAACACAGAAATCAGAATATACATAGGTGGAGGCAACATGGCCATTAGAGTCCCTACATCGCTATTATTTTCTGGGGAGCTATGTTTGACTCTTCTACATTGCATATGTGAACGAAAAGCTTTAGAAGCCACCATCCAGCCCTCCTATTTTTGTATTTATACAGCTGAGAAGAAACACTAAAGGCTATACGTAACATTTTCCAATATTTATCTTTCCACCTTTGAAGACTTCTGCAGGGACTTTAATTAGACTCTCCCTTAGCACATTAGGCAATTAAAATAATAAATCAAACACAATCCTTCTCACTCAGTGGGTATTTTCCCCAAGCTTTCAGTTTCCCGTCTTTTTCACTTCATGTAAAAAGAAAACCATCACACTGTTTAAATTCAGTTGTTGTACTGGTATTTTGGGTTTGTAAAGTAGTGAGCCACTTTAACACCATGCTGATATCAAAAGAAAATTCTACATCACACAACTAATTCCAGCAGCCAGCAAATCCCTTCTGATATTTACTTGAATCATCTTTACTCTTATAAGAATACTGTAGAGGTGCCAAAGCTTTGGGAACAGCCGCCTTAATCAGTCAAACTATCTTTAAATACTTAATTGAGAAGCATGATTCTACCACAAACTGAGACTCTAGGTAGCACCACAGTGATTTGGCTTCATTAACTAACTTCTAAATATGGGTCTGGGAGAGAAAAGACATACAGATTTATCTCATTACTGTAATATTCATTTTACAGCAGAAATCAGACAGGATCCTATTAAAAGATATCCAAATTTGGCTACTACTAGTAGTAATACAGTAGTAGAAACAAAAACCTGCATCATAAACTTGGCAATGTCTTGAAACTAAGATTATTATTAAAATTATCTACCTTTAAAATAGATATTTTCAGTGCAATCACCAAGTAACCCAAGTTGTAATCTTTGATCTGAAACCTATTATTAGCTGCTGCTTCTCTTGTGCAGTTGAGATTAAGAAGTATCTAAAATGCCAATCAACTTAATACTTCATTCCATGAATGGAAACTCCCTAGAACTTGTTATCTTCCCTGTTGTCTGATATCAGAAACTGAGTAAATAAAACATGAAATGTCTAAACTTAGTGAAAACTCAGAATACTGCCCATAAGTACCTCATACAAAGACAGGATATAGAACAGCAGACCAGTGGAAATCTGAACATTTCAGAAGGCACTTTTCAGACAGCCAGAGCAGCTTTCTCTGAATGAGATACAGTTCTGCCTCAGGACACTGGAAAGAATACGCAGAGTTTCAGTAGCACACATTTTAGTACTGTCCTGCTGCAGCTCTGAGCACCATGTTTTAAAACACACCTGCCATCATTTTCTGTGTTAAAATTCAGCATGTAATAGAATCAACCAAAATTCAGCTACCTATAAGCTCATTTCCATGGTAAAATCTCAATGGTTAAGAAAGCATCATTACATTGAGGAAGAAACCTGGCCTGGGTCTTCAGAAAAAGGCCAACAAAGAAAATTTGTGGTTTATAGTAGGGTTTATACTAGGTGTACTTTGCAGAGGAATTTAGAAGCAGTTGGAAATGAAATAGGTCATTTTTAAAACTATGTATACAACGACAAACTGACAAAAGGAAAAAAAAACAATTCAGAATTTGATTGCAAGTACCTAGACAGAAGTGTTTTGGACAGAGAAATACATGACTGTCACCGAGCAGGCATCCAGCAATGACTGTATGAAGGCAGCAGCACAACCATTCATTCACAGGGCAGCTGGTTGATTCAAGATTTTTGGGGGGCATTAGGCTTCCTGGTAATGAGATATTACTCCTATAGCATTCAGTTTGGTTTTTAAGGGTTCTCAGCCTCTAGCAAAACAAAGCAGACCCTGGTACTTCAGCACACACCTGCACATAGCCACTAACCTTTGTCCTCCACACATCTAGCTCATCATCCACATCCAACACAAATGCCTTTCTATTCAGCCACATGTGTAAATCCCGTCCAGATCCTCATACTAAGATGATGGCTACAGCATAGCCAGACCAGTTTTTACATTGAATATACTTGCAGACCACTTTCAATCTCTGTGTTCGGGCATTTCTATATGCATTCCAAAAGAGAGCTACCGCTTACTGCCACAACCAATTATTTAATTATGATGTGAATGCTGTGCTGAGATAGGACCATTTACTGCATCTTCCTCTCTTGGTACACGAGAAAGTGCAAAAATCAGATGGGAAGTTAAGAGAAGACACCAGCACCCCAGTACATGGGCTTTTTTTTTTTGTTGTTCTTTTAAAGCATTCAACAGATATAGTGCTGGAAAATGCTTCCCTAATAAACTAAGACAGCATTTTAATCTACTCCATGGATTGCTCCAAAACGCTTCCCAGACTGTTCAACTTCTGCTCAGCAACAGCACGCAGCCTTGAACCCAAGCACCTGTGCCCATCTCTTTCCCACAGGAAATGCTGCACAGGACAGCCCATTACACTTCCTGCAGTTATATTTTACACATCATTACCTTTTTCCTGGACAATTCACCAAAGCTGCTAAGAATAAAAGCAATAATTATTTAAATCTGTAGCATCGATGCACTGCACCAAGCCTATAATTTTACAGTGCGCGTTCAGTCATGATCAAAAGTTGCAACTCTTCGACCTTCAGTTCAGTTAAAGCAGACACACTGCATTTAAAAGACAATAAAATAAAAGCCAGGAGATTATTAGTAACCTATGTAAACCTTACTTCAGAGGTGTCAAGACTTTCTTCCCAAGGATTATGACTAGTAACCTTGCATACACAATAGAAGATGAATAGAAAAAATACTAGATTGCCAGTTGTACAACTATTTTCACTTTTTCAACTTGTTTCTAAACAAGACATCTTTTTAATGTGTGATCAGTGCCACGGAGGTATATTCTTACTTCTCCACACTTACTTCTCCGGCAGTTCACCACCAATAAATCACTCTGACAAAAAGGTGAGATCGGCACAGAACACACAACTCCATTTCTTTGTAAAGAGCCATTTTCACTCCGTTACGGTCTTTCTTTGTGCGTTAGGACTTGCTGCAGTTCCTCACACGAGGTGCAGCACACTGAGGCACAAGCGCACAGCAGTGGTTATCTGCAACTCGTACAGTTCTGCTTTCAGACGTAGCTAAGGTATTCAAAATCAAGTCAACTGCTTTTTGCTAATGTCTAGAAAGTCCTGAAAAATAGCGAAGACAATTTATGAGGGAAGCTTTTCCGAAGAACAGCTGACAGGAACAGAAATATTTTTCTTTCCCTTCTTTGCAGGCAGGGGATATACAGGGTGAGCTCCCTTCCTTACAGTGCACCAAACGCATCACTTCGCAGTACGTACACTAACAAATAAATAAAAGAATCTCTCAGAACTGTATGTTTGCTTGCTGGCCTGCCATTACAGCTCCAGCACTCGTGGTGTGCAGCAGGAGGCTGCCAGCCACCCCAGCCCTTCTGAGGGTCTTCCCAGCTTTCGGGCTCCTCCTCAGGGCACTCCCTTCCCTCTCAGCACCCCACTGTTCTGCACGGGGATCAATTTCCAAAATGATACAAAAAATCCCAGGTAATCACACCTCGGGAAAACTGGGCACCCACGGAGCTCAGCCTGTTGCACCTCAGCCCCCACACAGCTCCCTACCAACAAACCTGCGAGCGCTGTGAGGAAACAACATGTAAGCGGGCAGCTGAAAACGAAGTGGCAGAAGGAAAAAGTCTGTACTGGCTTGACTGTTCTTTAAAAACAAAAACAAAAAACAACAACAACAACAAAAAACCCTGCAGGAGTACACTCGGAGCAGGGATCAGGAGCCGGCACAGGGCGACTGCACGCTGCCCTCCTCAGCAGCGCCTCGCGCCCCTGGAAAGGGCGGGAAGAGAAGAAGGAAGGGAGAGACGCACAGCGAGGAACTACCACAGCACCGCTCCTGCACGCGGCAGCGGCGGGAAAGAGCACGTCCACGCGCACCCTCGCACACAATGCGCATGCGCACCCCCCTCTCCCCGCCCCTGGCGCGGGGCGCTCCTTCCCCCCCGCAGGCGCACTGCGCAGGCGCGCGGCGAGGCCGCGCCGGGGGTGGGGTTGAGATGAGCGTGCTGCTCCCCAACATGGCGGATTTTGACACGATCTATGAGCTGGAGGAGGAGGAGGAGGAAGAAGAAGATGAAGACGAAGAAGAGGAGGAGGAAGAGGAGTCGTCCGAGCCTGAGCCCGTGGTGCGGAGTCAGGAGCTGCCGCGGCCCCGCGACGCGCCGGATCCTGTGGTGGTGCGGGGCGCCGGGCACATCACCGTGTAAGGAGTGAGGGCTGCGGGGCGGCGTGGCGGGCCGGGAGGGAGCGAGGGACGGAGCTGCGGGGGCTGTGAGGGGCAGCGTGCCTCCGTCCCGCTGCAGCGGCCCCGCGCTGCCCTTCGCTGAGGGGTGGCCGCTCAGAGGGAAGGTGCCGGCCCCCAGGCGGCTGCCGCAGCTCGGGGCAGTCCCGCAGGTGAGCGAGCGGCAGGAGCGGGCGTCCCGCTGCGGCCGTGGCAGCCCTGCGTGAGCTGCCCCGCCTGCCCAGTGGAGGTGCGGGTCAACCGCTGTCCCTCGCGCGGCCTCACCCGCTGCGGTCTGTGGCACAGCGGAGCCGGGGAGACCCGGCCCTGCGCTGCGCTGCGCTGCTGGGGGGCACACGCGGCCGCGCTGTCGTTTGCCGACCCCAAACTTCCTTGTGAGTTCTGCTCAGTTTAAGCGTTTTTCTCATTGGAGCGCACCACGAGACACAGCGTTTGCTGCCCGTTTGAACAGTTGGAGCAAGCTGCGACGTAAATGTGGGATGTCCATTTGGTTTTGCTTCTTTGGTTTTTACTATCTCCCCTCCAGCAAGTGGAGGAATTAGCCCAGTGGAGTGCACCCGTACCAAGTTGTTGGTGGTTACACTTGTTTACATGATGAGGAGGGTGGTATCGAAACTTTCATATTGTAGAGATCCATCCAGCTTGTGTTGCTTTGGGTATGTCTGTGGATTGCATAAAAGAATGCACATTTCTCTCTGTGAATAGGTGCAGTGTGATCTAGCTTTCTGCAGCAAAAGCACTGGGTGGGGAAGGCTCTCATCCTAGGAGAACTAATTCTGGAGTTGCTGTGTCCGCCATGTAAGTCTGAAACAGTTTGCTGAGCTGGTGCCATGGGTGGCTGCTCTGCTGCACTGCAGTGTGCCCGCTGTCCTGACCCCACGCAGCATGTGGCCTGACTGAAGGAGGGATGTAGCTTAAGTGAAATGACCAGAGTAGCATATACCCGCTTTAGTAGCTATCTGTTTTTAAGCACTGAACTGAAAAAGAACATTACACACTTTGCTTTGTCTGCTGTGAAGCTTTCAGTGTATTAGTGATGTTCCTTAAAGTTCCTTCGTGGCTCCAGCATATTTTGGGGACAGGCAGGAACACCTCCAAGAGTTGTCAGCTAGTGATGTCTACATCAAAAGAAAGCAATAATTGTAAATGATGTGGGAATGGTGAGCTAGAATACTGCCCGTGTTAAGTACCTGGCCTGAATTCCCACCCACTTTATTTTCCCTTTCTTCCACTCCTCCCAACTTCCTTCCTATAACAACTGTACCTGTCTGATGGTACCAAACAACTTTTCTTTAATCAGTTCGTGACAGTTCTCAAAATCCCTCTCTACTAACAAAAAGTGTTAGTGGACGTTATCGATGAACTGCAAATAGGCTCTGGACACTTTAGTAAACAATCCTAGCCTCTTTAATAAATGGAGGAATATTTGGTTTCCTGTGGATTTTCTGATCATTAGTATGCATCAGCTCTGAAACTCTTGTCACTTTCTGATCACACGGGTGCTGCATATTTTGGAATCAGCTGGCTTCAGAAGCAGCCTGCTCTAGTTACTGAAGTGAGACATGTCATGCCGTAAAACTTGTGTTTGTTTTCTGAACGTGTCTGGAATGTTGCTAATAAAAACTCCTGTCCTGACAGAAGTCAGAAACACTTCATTTAAGTAAAGAAAAAAGGAGAGAAAAAAAAGAAGTATTTATTTTTAAAACACACCATCTATTATTTTGTTTCAGATATTTTCTGTTCCTCACCTGATGCTAGCCTGCTTGGCTACTTACATAGAGAAGAATATCCTCTAATTCTTGGGTCATTTTCTGGTCCAGCTTTTCACGTACAGTCCTCTCAAACGCTTTCAAATTAGTAGATTCAAACTACATGTTAGTTTCTTGCATGAGAGTTGTTATGACCTTGTCAGTGAGCAGCTGACCCTAATAGAGTTATCCTGCAGTGTCCAGCCGTACTAAAAATAAATTCCAGGAATCTTTTTAGTGGAATCTTGCTTTTTCTGTAGACTGCTTGCTAACCTCTCACCCCTGTGCATGGTAAGAGTGATTGTATACATTGTTTTGTTTCTCACTGAAAGAGCATGTGTGAAAGCAGGTAGCGGAGTTTATGCTCACCTTTTAGAAAGGTTAACTAGCCACCATAGTTTTAAGTAAGCTATAGAATTTTAGTGAAATTACTACAACCTAGTGAATGCCTTTTTTTGGCTTCTAGAATTCCATGTAAGGGAGTTCGCTGTTTCTTACATAGTTAGTGTTACTTTGAAGATGTATTCAAGTATCTCAGCATAAACATTTTTAGTGAAGACTGAGTCAAAGCAACAACAGTAACTTTCAAAAAACACAGCAGGAAACAAGCTCTAAATTAGGAGTTTCAGTTTTTCTGACATACTGACATACATGAGGCAGTGAAATAAGACACCGAACCTCATGTTGCCCTTAGCATTCTGCTTGTGATTCCTGCTTAGGTCTGCAAACTTTCTAGTGTTGGGTACAAGTTAACTTTCGTTCTTCCATGATGTTTTCTTTAGGAGCGCCCTAGGGACCCACAATGCGGGTGCTGATGAAAAGTCAGGAATTGGGCAAGGCAGGGAAGAGACAGGTGCTCTCATTTGTAAAATAGAAGATATTTGGTTGTCTTCTATTACTCCCACCTACACATCTTGTACACACTTAAAATAGCAAATGACCTCAGCTTACCACGAGTTCTCAAAAAGCTCTCCAAAACATTATCCACGAGGAAGGATGCTCTTTAGGAGTTCTGCTGGCTTCATAGGAAAGGATCATAGAGTAGAAAGGAAATTTCAGCTTAGGGCTCTTGATGAATGCCTTCTTTATTCAGTGACATTGGCCAAAGCTGAGGTGGTGCCTCTACAGAGGAGGCATCTGGTGATCCAAGTTCATCCGTTCCGGATGGGTTAAACTTACACTGGGTTAAGTGTGGGGGAGGGAGCCATGCAGAAGGGAAACTGGGGAACCTGTCGCAGGAGAGTTGACTGAATAGCTTTAGCTTACATAGTCTTGTAAGACTGATTACTATCTATAAAGACAGTAGTGGGATAAGCAAGAATGAAGGACTATTGAAGTCAAAAGGAAAAAGTTCAAGAATCTGTAAATATGTCTGTTCTAGATATAAGTGCTTTCCAAAATGTTTCTGTTGCAGTTCTGGGGACAGGAGACCTCACTTCCGATAATGCTTTGTAAAGAAATCTATAATGTGATCCCTGTTGTGGCTAGGATTTGCAGATGATGATTCAGAATGTTCCGTTCAGGCTTTAATGTACGAGCTTTTATTTACTACAGCTGCCTATGAGGAGTTGCATTCCCTCCACTTTACAATGATGGGGCTTCTGCTATGCCATATTTTAAAATAAGGAACAAGAGAGAAAAGAAATTGAGGTCATCCTTGTTCTGTTCCAGTGTTGTGGCTGTAGGCAATGGCTCCTTGCTTTTAGAGGTATGTCATCCAGAGAGAAAATTCCAGCTAAAGTGTGTGAGTGAGTTAATGTGAATTTCTAGATGTTGGGCCTCGCACACTTTACACTGAGGACCCAGCAAGAGTGCTCAGAAATAAGTGGCCACCAACTGATGTTTTAAATAATTGAACAGACTGATACTGCAGTCTATTTTACATAGCTATTTTTAAAGCATAGTGGATTTTACAAGATAGTGGAGGCAAAATGGTGTTAGATCAATTATTGTTATGAATTAATTTATTTTAGAATGTCTAGGCTATTTCTTAAAAAAAAAAAAAAAAAAAAAAAAAAGGTTAAGACCTGAACTTTTAATTACATGAAGTTCTTAATAAAGCTTCAATGCTTTTTGGAAGGTACTTTCAAAGCTGTAGAATTGTGTAATGTTCTGCTTTAATCATTACTACAAGAAAAAATATTTTTTTTGTTTCTCGAGTCTTCTACCCCGTCTAATAAGAGTTTAATCTTTCTGAACTCCATGGTGACTCATCCAGAGGATCACCTGCACAACCTCTGGAGATGTCTCAGTGAAACTGCTAGAGGCCATGGTGCTGCTGACTGAACGTAGAGCTACAGCGTGGCGTAGTTCTGTTTGCAGTACAGCCAAAGCCTGTGGTACTCCTTTAGCCATTTGTGGGTGTCAGTGTGAAAGAAATGTGCTTCTGTGACTGAGACGTCTTGGTTGTGTTAATCCGAGTGGACTGTTACGGCAACTAATAAAAGTTCTGGTTTTCTAAATATGTTTCGAGACATTGTCAGCCTTCAGATTTAACCCAGTAACATACACTGCACTCTTGTTATGCTCTTAACAGGTTTAAATCAAAAAGCACTCATTTGATTTATTCTGTTGGGAAACTGGTAGTACAGTGGGAATTTTAACGAGTAGATGGGACCAGTGAGATGAAAGACGCTGCCTACGGCTCAGGAAGTTATTGAACTACAAGCTGTTGGCGGTTCGAAGAGTATTCTGGGGCAGTAATATATAAAGTTTGCTGGCTTTTTCCTTCTGCTGTTTCCTAGGCATCTGCTACTGGCTGCTGTGAGAATCAGTGTTCTGATCTAGGTGGGTCCTTGGCACAAGTTAGTGCAATTTTAGTCTGTGATGTGGGTAAATAATTCTGCAGAACTTCCATAGTATTATAGAATATCCTGAGTTGGAAGGGACCCGTAGGAGTCATTGAGTCCAACCCCTGGCTCCACTCAGGACCTCACAAAAATCAAACCCAGTGTCTTCTTGAACTCCGGCAGCTGAGAGCCGTGCCCACTGCCCTGGGGATGTTCCATGCCCACCTGGGCAGGCCCATCCTCTGACCCCCCGACCCTCTCCTGACACAGCTCCATGCCGTCCCCATTATTGTCAGATAATGAAAATGTGTTTATGTCAGTAACCTATTTATTTGCTTAAAATCATACTGTGTTTTCTTTCTGCATTTAGAGCAGTAATGTAACGTCGTGGCTTTCCAGTTGACTCTGATATGCTGTAGCCCATGCTGTGCTGCTGTTCAGTTCACTCACATTCACCTCTAGAAAATTTCCAATGAAAATATGTTGAAGGAAACACAAACAAGTGGCAACTGTTCATAGCGCTTAGGATAGCTGAAGAGACAAAGGTTGACAAACACTGCGGTGAAGGTCTAATCTTTGGTGGTTTTGTAATATTTACACAAATACTGTGCTAACATGCTGGTTTTTACAAGTGCCAAGGCTCTGACTTAAATTAGCAATTGAAGAACTTGATGTCACCAGTATTGCTGACAAACATTTTGATTAGCTCTCTGGATTTCTGAGGACAGCACAGATTATTGTGCTCCCCTCGCCTTTCAGGTTTATTTTTCACTTGTCTGTACTGCTAAGCAAGTGCCATTGCTGGGTTTGGGTAACTGAGTAATTTCTGGGTGCACGTGGGCTACGTGTTGTGTAGTGGTAGGGGACTTGCGCGTGGGCAATGTCAGGGTTCATATGGGTGGCCAGCAAAGAACACTTCAGTGTCGGTTCCAAGGAATGCTCTCTGCCCAGAAGGGTTTGTTTCTATGGTAAATATTACAATACCAAATATTCACGCTCTTCTTTTTGGCTGTGGTTCTTTTGTTTTCTGTTCGTTTGAACAAAAATATTCAGGAAATGGTTTATCAGGGCTGACAGAACTTGATGTGCGGTGTATTTAACTTTACAAGCTTTACAGGAAGCTTTCTTTGAATAGAGACACTGGAGCTGAGAGACCGATTGCTGTTGTTTCATTAAGCTGCTGAGCTGCGAAGGTTAGAATTCAAATGAGATGGAGAGAACAGAAGATCATACATTTTATTTCACAGAAACCAGTGGACTTAGTGTCAGAGTTTAGTCAATTTCTTGCCTACGTTCATGCTTTAAATACAACAAACAAGTCAACTGTGCTATCAGTATCCTGCTGACCTACACAAGTCGCTCCTTGACATCAGCAGTTGGTTCAGTAGGTTTGGAGCTCGAAGCAACACAGGTTTTCAAGCCAAGCATCTAAATTCTGGAAAACGCCTCTGTGCCTGTAGGCTCTGCTGGGTGTAATGAAGACTTGCTTCTTGCAAAGTAAAAAGGTTTCACTGACCAGAGCCACTAGGCGCCATGTTCACTAAGACAGTTCTGAAGTTTGTAGTTGCTTGAAACCACTCGATGTATAGGCCCTTATGTGTTTTGCATGAGATAGTTTAACTCAGATCAAAGCAGTTTTTAAAAATCATATAAGTTTTCCAAGGTGATGAATGGTTTCCTTATAAATAGCTTTATCTGTTGCATGTGAATAAATTGCATGAGTAAGAAAAACAGCAATAAAAGGATTAGCTAATACTTGGAGGTTTTTGTTTTTTCTTTAAGGAAGAAAAGGTTGATGCTGCTATCCAACTGTAAAGTAACTTCTGCTTTTAGTGGCTTAAAGGTATTGAAGTAAAGCAACAAGCTATATTTCTCTTTTTGTCTTATGAATAATACAGAAGATCTTATATAAAAAGATTGAAAGCTTATAAAATAATGTACATGTAAAGGCAAAAGAAATAGTTTTCCTTTTTTTTTTAAAAAAGCATCTATTGCATTTTTTTATTAAGGGAAACAAAATAAGTTAGGTGGAATATATTTTGTTTGTCTCTTTTGTTTTCAAGGTTTGGCTTGAGCAACAAGTTTGATACAGAATTTCCCTCTGTTCTGACAGGGAAGGTAAGTGTGAGATTAAACTGTTCTTTTAAATGGAAAGCTCCAGTGCCTCCAGTGATTTTTGTGTTACAAATATATGCCTATGAATCCAACAAAACTGGTCGCAGGCCAGCAGTGCACTGAAGGCTGCTATGTTAACTCTGTCCTGTATGAAATAGCTGGTTGATGACCAGTCCCTACAGCAAGGATAGTTTGCAATGATTGTAGTCTTTCCTGACGTTCTAAGCACACCATGATACTGTTCTCATGTAGGCAATCTGCGTAAAAGCAAGACTTGCTCACCCTTGCTTCATAGGTGCCTGCAGTTTGTGCTACTTCCTGTGCAAATTAAACTATTTCAGGTACTAGACCTCATTTTTCAATATGTCTGTCAAGTCTTGAGTTTATTTTTAGACAGATCTCTAGAAGAGAATCTATTTTATCTGAAGCTTAAAGGAATAAAACATGGTCTCAAGTCTGCAAGTTAAGTAGGGTTTTTTTTTTTTTAGAACATTTTCTGAAATACGGTAACTGTGTCATTCTGCAAATTTGTTGTGACAAGTCTCATCATTCCTCTGGAGTCTTGTTGTGTTGCTAAATGCAATTTAATAAATATTCATTTGTAGCTATTTATTAATGAAAATTTGTAGCATAGATCTTGACTATTTTCAATTCTTTTCATAATTCTGGATTTTTTTGTTTGTTTTTTGTTTCTTTGGATTTTTTCTTGTATTTTAGACTTTTTCGCCCACTTTTTTTTCGTTCACTTGTTTTAGTGTACAGTGCTTTTCTTGTGCTTCATTTTGTCATACCCTTGCATATCTTCTCCAGAATTTGTGAGAAAAAGGTACTTGGTTCTTGCTGCTTTCTCTAAAGACATCCCATGCAGCTGCAGCCTCCCAGCCTCTTGCAGGTGCTGTTTTTGCAATGTGCCAAATGCACCTGGAGCCTGTGGAGGCTTCCCCCTTTTGATGGCATCTCCTGGTTCTGTCAAACCCATCTGGGATTTTTCTCCTTCATTTTCACCTCCGAGCGTAATGAATAAAACACTCATGGTGAATTTGTCCAGCATTTTTGACCTCAGTCCAGTTATTGGCTGGACAAGCTGCTAATTTGGTTGTTAAAAGACAACCTGTAAAGTCTGGCCTCGTTTCAGGATCTCACTGGGCAGAAAGGGAAGGCTCCTTGACTTAACAGTGCCTGATGTACAGGCTGGAGGTAACACAACTTGCATCTCGCTGCTTTACATGTCTAAAGTTTATTTCCTCTAAAGCTCTTTCAGATCGCTGCAAAGCCATGGAATGCTTTTTGGAAAGAGTTTTGTTCTTTTAATCAAGTGGTAGTTTTATGTAAGTAAGCCTATAGAAAATCTTTAAAGGAAACAAAACAACAACAAAAAAAACAGCCCCCTAAAAAACTTATTTGTTTTAATACAAGCCTTAATGCCTGTCACATTTCCCACTTGATTGTCTTCCTGTTGTTAAATAAGAAGTGAGAAATTGATCTTACTACAGGATCTAAGTTTACAGGAGCAAAAGTTAAATTTAAACTTCAGTTTACTGCTTGAATTTAATTTAGCAAAGAGTGAAAGCAGGATGTTCTTCTATCTGACATTTACCCTTATTCTATAGATTGAATCAGTAACAGCATAAATCACACGAGTGTCAACTTGGTGTCTATAGGTACACTACTTATGCTGAATTTTGATAATCCAGTTACTTTTTGTTCCATGTGTGGATTGATGGCTTTTGAGCAAGATGACTTTGAAAATAAATTCAACTTTCTAAGGGAAGTCACCAATCAATGAGATAGTAAGCAAATTCTTCTTAATGCTTGCCGCACACACTTGTGAAAGGTGATAAAAAGCCACAGTTGTGGCTTGTTGGGTTTTTAATACTTTCATAAACTGCCAGAAATGAATAATCTGCTTCTTCCTCTGGTTATGGCAGTCCGTCACCTTTACCGCTACTGAAAATGAAAACTCGGATTTTTCCAGTAAGTGTTCTTCAGATACCCTGATTAATAATTCACAGCAGGCATTGTGGTCCAGTGATGTACCACTTGAAGATCTTTTATTTTTCTTGAAGTACAAAGTTTTACTACTAATGAAATCAGTTTATTAATAGTGTGGTGGCTGTTTATATTAACAATTTTCTATAAAAATGTTGACTATAAGCCTGCATTAATACATAGTGATGGTTGTCATACTTGGAGAATGTCCATGTAATATTAAGTTTAATGACTTTGTTGTCCACTGTGAATTGATACTAATAATGTAATTCCTCTGCTAATGCAGTGTAAAAGATGAAGCCATTAGGCGGAGTTGTTAGACTTCTCTGTTGTGCTGTTTTTCTTCTAAGAAATACAGGATGAGGATTTAGGTTTTTAACCAAAGGATGAAAACGCTCACTTTTTAGATTTATGCTCCTGTGTAGTCCTTGGGAATTTACTCAAGTTTCCTGACCTTCAGTTTGGTTTTCATCTACATAATGATTACAGTAAACCTTGCACCAATTTTATTCTTTATTCTCTTTTTTTATATGAAATACCTTCTTTACCCATATTCTCTTCTTCTTCCTCCTCATTTCTGCAGATTCTCAAGCAGTTATTGTAAATTAGCTTAGAGCTAAGATGCATGCAAGTACATCTTAATATTTAAGTGGTTGCGTATGTTTGAGGAAATAACATAGACAGTAAAACAATAAAGAAAAAATCAGGTAGGTCAGATATTGGGTCTAGCTAATTCAACTCCATTGATTTAGTGTTTATCTTGCAGGATAAGAAGCAAGTGTCAGCTGGTATATAAATACAGAGCTTAGCTTTTGGGAGCGTTTTCAACAAAATTTTGTTAGAAAAGATCTGATTTACAAAACAAAGGGGCAGAAATTACCTTGTAGTAATTGGCTTAAATTTAAATTCTGGCTAACTTCAAATTCTGCGTGCTGTGGTTTTATAGGATTATTAATTTTTTTAACACAGACATTTAAAGTGGATTTTAAAGCAGCTCTGTTGGTAGCTATTCGGAAACGAAGTAGAACTTCTAGTACTAAAAGTTTAGGTGGTTCCTTTGCTGCCATGAATTTTAAACCTGGCTTTAAAAACAATATTTTTCACAATGAATTGTTCAATAGCGAGCAGGGCTCCAGGTGACAAGAAAATGATGGAGCCAGTGAGCCTTAAGAAAAAAGTGGAGTTTCCTGCCCCAAACCTAAAGCAATCAGGGTCTCATACAGAGGTTAGTGTGCGGTGCAGGGAGATGTAAGCCATAAAATGTGCTCTTGCTATTGTGATCCCATTGCAGTGTGTGATTGATAGGGTTTGTGATCGCGATTGAAGAAGAAAGATCAGACCTGCTGGGCTGTACTTGCTCTCTTCCTGTGTTTGCAGGTTCTCTTACATCCTGTTGTAAAATATTATAACACTCCCTCCTTCCCTTTTATGTCTTTTTTTTCCCCTTGGAGACCTAAAAGGAACCAGTGTGTCTTTACAAGGTGTACTGCACAGCCAGGAGCTATGTGTTTATTTCATTCTTTTCAAGACTCAGACACTCTACAAGTGATGTTCCAAAATTGCTCAAAACTGGCTGTTAGTGAGTTTTCTTTGCTCGGGAGGTGCTCTTAATTGTTCTAAATACTTAGGCATTTTCTATTGACCTTTCAGTATCCTTATCTGCAAGAAAAGCAAGGTTTAAAATTATGCCCAAAAATCAGCAAAATTCTCCTGTGACTGTTTTATTCTAAAATCATTTTCTTACTAAATTAGAACAATATTATTTTGTTTACAGATATTTCATTCTTTGTCACTGTAACAATAGTGAGCTGTAAACTGAGAGGAACAAACTGGTTTTGCTTCTCTATATCACAGAATGAGGCTTATCTTGGTCGCTGATTAGTTTAGCTTCAAATGAAGATGTCACTGACTGACAGAAATATTTGCCATGATTAGGCTTCTGAAATGGAGAAATGCATGCAGCAGTTTGTGTTAGCTGAAGCAGTCTTCAGTAATTTCATCTTGTGTTGCAGTTAAGAGATTTGCCTTTATAGAAATAGTTGGTGCATGAGCAGGTAGTAGCGGTGCTGGGCTAATAGGAAAATAGCTGAAGTGGAGATGTGTGTTTCTTGGTGGCACCCAGTTTCTAGTTCAGCCATGTGCAGTGCTGTGCTCGTGGCAGCCTTTCAGTGTTGTTCTTATAATGCAGCATCGTGCTGTTTGACGATGGGACCAGTGGTCAAAGAATCTAGTTGACTTCTTTTCATGTTGGACGATATCAATTATGGTTATAAAATTTGTTCATGATATACAGAACTCTAGACTGCAGATCCTGTGACTTCAGTAGGTTTGTACAGCTGTGTCTGGGGGTGAGGTGTGCTGTTGTCAAGGTCCTGTGAACTTTGTGAGCGGTACAAAAGGAACAATTCTCCTTCCTTAGTGGACTTCATATCACAAGTACTAATGGGGTCAAGAAGAAATAGGTTATTACCTTTCAAATAAATAGATAGGATGATACATGTACAAATTTCAAAGGACTTACTGAAGATGGTGCCATTTTCCTATACATGAGTGCTAAGAGCATATTTGCATGTGAACTCCCTTGAGCATTGTGAACTCTGGTTTGTTCGTGCATGTGAGTTTGATTCACTTTGAATCACATCTGATTGCAGAAGCTGAATTCCTGTACTCCTGTTACGCACACAGTGTACGGCCAGTCCTGTCATACTTCACTACCAGTCTTGCTCCCATAGTGAAGATGAAGTGGTCTTACTCACATGCATCAAATATTTGGGGTTTCCTAAATATAAGAGCTGCCACTGGCAGAGATCTGCAAAGCCTTCTGTTTCAAATGCTTGAAAGTACAGGCTAATTTTCCACATCACAGTGTAACTTTTTTTCTCTTGTTCATCAAAAACATCCCAATACTGTTTCTTTTTGCTGATTTATTTATTTAACTGGGATATTTGTTATAAAATATATTTAAATGCTGATGTGTCACTTCATCTAAAGAAAATTTTTGGACTTGCGTTGTTTATATATGTAAAAAAAAGTACAAGAAGGAAAGAAAGGTAGTCTGTATAATTGCAGAATATGTGGTTGCTGTGTAGTTATTCATTCCTGCTATAAAATAATCACAATGTTAACTGATGTTAACTGTAGGTCTGGCTAGTGTACAGACCCAGATGACCTCTGACTCTGTGCTGCATGGTGATCTGAATGGCCAGGAAACAGATGCTCTGGGTATTTACTCCCCTTCCTGCAGTGCTTTAATCAAGTTAGCTCTTGTGGTAGGCGGAGGTGGCAGAACCAAGTCCTTGCCGCTTCCTGGCTGCTGGGTTCACTTCTTCAGAGCAAGGAGACGCTGCCAATTAGTGCCTTGCTTCCTCTCCTTGTTTGTGGAATCAAATGAACAGAGTTGGACTTGATGGCTGGAAGGCTTATGTAGGAGTTTAATAACTTTGTATGCAGACCAGTTCTAGGCAGGGGGTTCTTCAACATGGCAAGTAGAAAGGAAAGATTTTTTTATTATTATTTTGGAGTTGTTATGCCTGGCTGTTCAAATCTGTTGAAGTTGGATCTGACTGTTCTGCTTTGTGTGTCCAACCCTGGGCTGTGATACAGTTAGGAGTGCCATCTTGGAGTCAAGTTAGCTGTAAGACAATGAATGGATCCCTACTTGTGATTAGGTACTGTAGGGAGATGGTGGGCTTAGGGTTCGTCAGTAGCCAAGTGCTCGCATATAGAAAATATTACTTTAGGTGCACTCAGCTCACTATTTCTTAAAGAAGTTGTTTTTCGACAGCTAGGCTTTACTGAAAATCATTTACAAGATGCATTTCTTAGCCTTGGATGTAATCCAGTCCCTGTTTTTCTGGGCTTCCTGGCTTAGGAAGAAGCCACAGGTAAAGTTGCAGCCTCATGACTGGGCTGTGTCAGGAATTGGTTTGTGGACAGCAGTCCACCCTCACCCAGGCACAGTGTAGACTTGGTATGAAAGAAATTTGGACCTATCCTCCTTTTTTTAATGTGAGGTACAACAGGATTTTTACTACAAAGTAACAGTCTATTACTCCTTATTCCCTTGGAAACAAAATAGCCTTCATTTTTTATTTTTTATTTATTTTTTTATTTATTTGTGGTCAGGGTAGTCAAGATGTTGCACAGTTGTGTTCCACTTTTTAGGCTTGTTAAGGACCACTACTTCACTACTTTATCTAAAGTCTGTTGATCTATGGTACAGTAAATATGGATGAGGCTGCTCATCTAAGCTACACTGAGCTTTTTAACACAAATTTTTGCAAAGCACGCACCATAAATGAATTTGTTACAGGAAAATGACTTTTCATGCTCCCTGTGTGACCGGTGTTTTGGAAGATGGAGTCATGTTGCGTAATGGAATTATGTTTCATTTACATTTTAATCTATAAAGGCAATTCTTGAGAAAATACATCTGTAATGGCATTCCACTGAAGTTCAGCACTTGTATTGCAGGTTGCCCCAGAAGAATTCAAGACCAGTATCAGCTGTGTGAATACCTGTTTAAGAAAGAATCTTCCTGTCAATGTAAAATGGCTGATTTGTGGCTGTCTGTGCTGCTGCTGCACACTGGGCTGTAGCCTGTGGCCTGTAGTCTGTCTTAACAAAAGAGTAAGTACGTTTTCGTTTGTCTTATTCTCTTGATTTTACAATTGCTGGTAGCAGTAAATAATGTTGAATATCATCGTCTCTGTTCCAAAACCCTTTTCTTTATCTCACATTCAAAAACTAATTCCATTTTCCCCTCCTTAGAAAATACAAAAAAACCCCACATTTCTTAATGAAGCAAATGATACCAAATTGCCAGTTGAATTGATAGTCAAGGGTACAGCTAATCTTATCTCAGTTTGAAGAACAAGGTGTTTATAGGAGAACCTAAATTTCCAGGATTTTTAAAGCTTTAAAAACTGAAATAGTGAGTGTAGACCTAGACGCTGACCCTCAAAAGTTGCCTGAACTAGAGTGAGTATTTCTCTTCTTCTTCCCTCCTCTCCCACAAATTTTTGCAAGCAGACAATTTTTATTATTATTATCTCTAATAGATACCATAATGTTTCTGAACTGTTACTTATTCGTTGTACTTTGCTGTGTTATTTCTATTAAGAACAAGCAGAGGAATATGCTTGATATGTCGAGATGGAATATTTGCAGTTTTAAAAACATACTTAATATTTTTGAGCTATTGAAAAAATAAGTGCCCGTGTGAGGTTGTAGCATTAATATCATTCTCAATTGTATAAAGTGCATACATGTATGTACGTGAATATATATGTGATTTGATCACTCAAGAACCAAAAGTATACGGTTGTTCTCAGTCTCTTGTGAAGGATTGAGGCAGCCAGTGCCTGAGTGCACAGCAGCCCTTTGCTCACTTAGTCTCTGACAGGACAGGACAGAATTTGAAGAGCAGGAAAAACTCGGGTCAGGATAAATACAGTTTAATAAGAGAATGAAAAAAAGAGGAGAAAAACTCAAGAGATGCAAAGACAAATCACTCCCTACCTGTCACCAGCAGAGCGATGCTCAGCCAATCTCTGAGCCATGACAGCCCCAGTTTTGTTGCTGAGCATGGTGTCATGTAGCCCTTTGGTCAAACTGGGGCAGCTGTCCCAACCTCTTGCCCACCCCTGAGGGAGGCAGAGTGAGAAACAAAGAGATCCATGATGTTGTGCAAGCACTGTTCAGCCCGAGCGGCAGCACTGGTGTGCTACCAACACTGTGTGAGTAATTAGATCTAAAGCACAGCACTATGCAGGCTGCTGTGGCAAATTTAACTACATTCCAGCCAGTTCATGTATGTTCATTAAGGAAAAAAAAAAGGCAAGATGCTAAGGCCGGAATCTGAAATTTGAACAATTGGTGCAAGAAACAACATGTACTTTTTAACTCTGAGGATAGCTTCATCACTGGAATAATTTGCATAGAGTTATCGGATTCTCCATCACTAAGTCTTTGACTCGGGATTGGATATCTTTGCATCTTTTCTTTAATGAGGTAGTGTAACTCACCTAACATTATCAAGTTTGTGAACAAAATCAGAAATACCTGCATGGAACATTGTGCAGGAAGTAGAGTAGGTTGTCACAGTGCTCCTTCTGTGACCATAGAGGAAAAGAAATAGTTGAAACTTCAAAAATACTTCTTTCTCCTGCAATCAGTAAAATAGTTTCTTACTTCTTGAAATAGGTTGCTTTTGTCAAAATAAGATCCCCTTTATAGATATAAGCTAAGGAAGCAGATGTATCTTCTATCCAGGGTTTCACCTTTGTTTTTTAATGGTTGCCATGATCTTATGGAATATTCTAAGTATTGTGGAAGCTCTTTGTAGCTGTACGCCTCATTGTAAACCATTTATAATATCAGAATGAAGACTGTAATTGGACTGTATTTTACAAGAGCTTATAGAAAGAGCAGAATGTGTCCAGTTCTGAGCTTTTGTTTTTGTTTTTCTTTTCTGATGTTGAGGAACAGAAGTCCTATCACTCTAACTTCCCATTTACAATTTTTCTTTTGCTAGGTTCTACTTCTATAAAACTAATTTATTTTAAGTGATTCTTAAGCCAGAAATGCAATAGTAAGATTCTTCTGGATGAGGCTGGCTACTGAACCATTCATAATACAGTTTTGACTTATTTTTTTTAGACTAGAAGATCAATTCAGAAGTTATTAGAATGGGAAAATAACAGACTATATCATAAGGTAAGAAAAGTTAGAGTGCTTGTTTTCTTCACTTTAAAGTAGAGGAAGTTTTTTGCATAATTGGCATGTAGGAATTTTACTGTTTTGTTATAATTCCATACTTTCTACACTGATTTTAAATCTCATTGTCTGAAATGTTGCAGATCCTAATGATTTGATACAGCTTATGCTTTTTGCATTAGTTATCAAAATAATGTTGTGGTATGCATTAATCCTCTGATAATTATTTTTTAGCTTGGTTTGCACTGGAAGCTGAGTAAAAGGAAATGCGAAACTAGCAATATGATGGAATATGTAAGTATTATTTCTGTTATTTATTTGGTATTCAACATTACTTTGATTTTATAGTGAAATCTGTTAACTTACCAGACTTTCACCTGTCTGAATAAGCTCTCATAAAAAGTGGCAGTTGTTTGACATACACCTGCGAAGGCCACTTTAAGGAGTGGCTATGCAGTGTATTAAAACTAAGAAATTGTGCTGAACTTGTTTTCCATTCATAACAATTCTGTGTTTGTACTGCAGGTACACTTAGTTTGATCAGTAACTGATAACAAGGGAGGCCCACTGGGTCTTCCTGCCCTAGTGTGATTCTCACAGCAGTCCGTAGTTCTTTAGCACTTATCCTCCTTTTCTACTGCTATTATAATCACTTTGATTCAGCACTTTTGGTACAGAAATACTGCATTTTTATAGTCGTGTGGTTTCTTATCAGACTATGGATTTTTATTTATTTTTATTTATTTTATTCCTGGCTCTTGATTTCATAGAAGTTTAACCAAGATAGTCCGTTTAGGAAAGTGGAATTTCAAATATTTCTGTTATCCTACTATTCTCTCATCCACTTTCACGTATAACCATGAAGATTGCCTGGGCTTAAAGAGAAGAATCACCCCCAGAAAGTCAACCGTTGACAAGTTGCATATTTCAAAATAACCTGAATCTTCTTTGTTACTTTGGATAATGTTCCCTTGTAAAATAATCTTGGACAAGTGTAATCCTACAAACCAGCTAATGTTGCACTGAAAGTTATGGTGAAGCTTTGAAGTTGTTGATTACTGTGTTCTGTTCTTTTCCCTTCTTCAACAGGTAATATTAATAGAGTTCTTACCAAAATATCCCATATTTCGACCCGACTGAGGAACTGCATTTGGTCTTTCATGTTACCTGTCATTTTCTACCCTTAGTGCCTTGTAAATGATTTTGGAAAGAAGATGGTCTACTTTGCTGTGACTTAAAAAATGTTCTTCAGTAGAGTATCTTCCTTGCGATGTTACTTTTTGTTTGACAACAATTTGCACATTTTTTTAAATGTTAAATGAGGCTTCTGTGTTGCACTCTGAATTTTTAACATTAACAAAAACTGATATAGTTGCCACTAGGGATCTAACATCAGTGCTGCTTAAACTCGTTCTGAGCATGCTGCCTTATTAATTTCTACATTTGCTATCCTCAAACGTGCACCCTAATGCTGTGTCATACTGTATTTCATTCTAAATGTCGCAATCCTATAAATCCTCAGTAGAAATGTCCAGGTAAGCATCTAGTAGTAAAGAGTTTAGCGTCACTTGCTTGCAGAGGACTTGCAATTAACAGCACTGGTTTTGTCCTGCACTTTGCAAAATCATCATTTACATTAGGGGGTTAATTATTTTCCCCACTATAGATCTGTAAATATTGACTCTTTGCATAATGTAAAGTGTGGAATGCCAGGGTTTACAGAATGTAATATAGCTCTTGTTCTATTACCAACAGTTTGACATAGTTTTATTCATTACATTTGTTATCATCCCTCTGATTGTATAGACCCAATCATGTGCTGTTTTTATGGTAAAGCCATAATGAGTTTGTACATATTATCAGATGTGTAGGGCTCAGTTGCACTTTTGTTTAGTAAATGGATGAAAAATGCATAGCATTTCTGTCTTCTTTTTTTTTTTTTTGACTTTTAAGTATTTCAGGTGTTATTTGTGTCACCTGAAGTGGGAACCTTATATACTGTTTATCTTTTGAAAAAATTACATTTGTGGAGAGATGGCAGCTGCTATTAGCAAAATATCCCAAAGCCCATTTTTTAAATTGAAAGTCAGTTTCTGTGGGTCTTTTGTTTTGTTTTCAGAGTAAGAAAAAGAGTGTTCTGTAATTGGAGAGAGTCATTACTAAGGAGAAGAATTGCAACAGCCAAATGAAAGCTGAAGGAACGGTGAATATTTTTATAGCATGATGCTACTTCAGCATTTTAACAGTTAAATGATGTGGCATCCCTTTCTAGCGGAAATAAATTTAAATCAGAGCAGTATTTTGGAATGTGCTGATGGGAGGAAGTAGATCAGTTGAATGGGCTCATGCATTTATTTTGACATTCAGGAACAGCCTGAAGAGCCACAAATGCCTTGTGGAATTGAGAAGCATTTTTGGACTCTTCCCTGTTTGCCTGAAGTCAGGAAGGGAAGTGACTATAGAAAAACTGACTGTAATGCCTGGCCTAAGCAAAACCATTTGTTCGTAGCAAATAAAAGAAATAATTGTATCCCGCCTCCCCCAGCTAGAATTAAGAGAAAAAAATATCAGATAACTGATTATCTGCAAGTTGTGATTAATATAATCATAAATGTCTACAGGCATTTCTTTGCAGTGACTTGACTCCTGGCAGCATCATCACAAGTTGCTTTTTAGTTTCAGACTGACTTAGAACTTCCTCTGAATGTATTTGCATCTCTTCAGTGTGCAATATTGTATTAAAATACAGTATTAGTAAAGTCATTACGTTCTAATAGCTGTAACGGGCCAGATACCCAGAACACAGTGTTTACAGAAGGCCAGTTTTATGAAAGTTGTTACTTGGAATCAAACTTCTTGCTCTTTTTACTGTACAGCTGAGTGTCTGACTCCAGCACTTGCAGTAGTAGTTCCTGATCTCAGACTGATGCTTCAGGCTCTGGGATCTGTATGGTTAGCGCAGAGGTTTTGTTGGACCAGTAGACTGGTGGTGACTTACTGATCGATTGCATTTGTTATTTAATTTAATGAATGAACTGCAGTGTTGTGTGAATTTAACTTGAGCTACACCTTGCAATTCAGATTTATGTCATAGAACCATGCAAAGTATTCTCTCTGTTTTATTTTTTTTAGCATGAGTGTTAACTGGAAGCAGAGAAAATACTTAACGGCAGAAAGAAACAGTGGAAAGCAAAGCTGACATAGCACAGTCAATCTCCCTTAGAAATAAGCTTATGGTGTAAGTGAAAGGAGCTTAGCTGGACAGAACAACAGAAGTTTCTTACTTTTATGCCAGAACTTTGTACTAAGAAACTCGAGAAATCTCAGCAGGTTCTTAATTTTTGCTTATATGTGACTATATTTTCAAAGTGTTCTTTTCCAGCTGAGAGAAGACACAAGGGAGAGTTTCCATATCTGCCAGCGCTGAGTGCTGAGCAGCCTCCATCTCACTGCGAGCAGAAATCCTCTGCTGGGTCCATGCTCATTTCGTTGTATGGAGTTGAGAGTTTCTCAACTGATCTGTCTTGTTGCAGTGAAATGCTGTGCCAAGCAGAGGGAATACCCTGAGTTTCCCACTTAAGCACAGAGTATTTATTTTTTCAAGTTTACATTTCAAGTACATAGATTCTATACACTTTACTTTGTCCTGGATTATTAATTGTATTCAAACCATGAAAGGGTTTTTTCCTTTTATGTTTTAATAGGCACTTAAAAATGTGGCCATAAAGCAACTAGTAGAGTATGAGAGCCAAAACAGAAGTTTACTGCAAGCTCCATGTTTTAATAAGAAGATAAATTTGCATTAAAATACAAAACACAGCATGCGGTATTACATTTGCATCTGAAAGGCAGGTTTAATAGCTCATACAAAGATGAAGGCAACTGTAAATGCTGCTGTGAACTTTTCTCTTCTGCCTGCAGGTTCTTTTTTGCCTAGGCTATCCTTTGCTTTAATACAAAAACATCCAGCAGGTAATTTATATCTCATAAGACTGGAGAACTCATTTTTGACAATAAAAAGTCAACATGAGTTGGTAAGCCTGTTTATGGAGGATGCTTGTTAATTCGAGAAAGCACGCATAGTAATGTCACGGACTGGCGTGAGCAAAGTGTACTAGAAATGGTGAAGACAGGGCCTTGACTGGTTCCAACAAAATGAAAGCTTTGTGCAGAGAGAAGGGAGAAAAGGGAACTAGTAGCAGCATATAGTGTGAGTTTGCAGCAGTTTTTTTAAAGCACTTGTAGGAATATCATGTCTAATCAGTGTTCAGTTTTTCATATAAACATGTTGACGCTTTCCTTTCTAACTTGTAGGTATGGAATGCCTGCTGTTGGTTTTTTTTAATTAGAAAGTTTTTGTATGTGAGGAGCATTAAAGAATACTGATAAAGCATTAGAGCTCTTACCTGTGATTCCCCACCTGCTTCTTGTGAAGTTCTTCTACCATCAGAGGAGGAAGGTGTATTTTAGGACATGCACAGGCATATCTAGGAAGTATGGACTCAGTTGCAGGTGGATAATTTGAAAAAAGGAGTACATTTTTGCTAAAATCTAGTGTGGTATTGACTGGGGGAAAGAAGTCCCTATGCTTTTCTTGATAGGTACAAAAAACCACTGTATGCAAACCTGTATATAAGCATATTAGTGTCCCACTATGACAATGTACTATGTTTACTTGTCAACACACTACCATCAGAGCAATAAAAATGTCAAGCTATTAAAATTCACTGTAAATAAGTTATTACTTCAGTAAGTAATGTGTGATTCCTCTGCCATTTTCTTCCGCTCTTGCTGTCCTTACGATGCTGTAATGTTACTTGTACGGCTTATGGAAAGTGGTTTTGTTTAAGGTGTATGAAACTTTTTAAATTGTCTTCTTAACATTTTTATTCTGTTTACAAGTCAACAGCCACTTTTTTAATAGGACCTCACACCTTGAAAGTTTTTTTTTTTCTTTTTAAAATAAAATTCTGAGCTCTATTTCTACATTTTACTGCATAGGCTTGTGCCGTTTAAAGAAGCTGGAAGTCAGACATGCTTAATCACTATGAGACATTTTTCTTTAATTAAATTTAAAGATGAAAACCTCTGAATAGTGCCGTGTGTTTCTGGAAACAAAGTGGTTTGTGTCTCCATGTAGCATCGTGCGAGCACAATGGCAGTCGGTGGTTTCCTTTATATGAGATGTATTTCTGATGCAGAGCAGTGGGACTCCCGGTATGGTTTGGCTGGTTGAAAGGACAACACTTGGAAAACTTAGGAAGGCTTCCCCAAAGCCAAAATTGTAGAATAAACATCGCATTTAGTCTTCCACATAACTTTTTTCAGCTGGCATGCCAGACCTTCTGTAACAAGGAATTTTTGTGGAATTCTCTTGCTGCAGCCTTCCTTTCCATCGCAGATGCTCTGAGTATCACCACTGGATTGCAGTGATGCTGAGCTCAGAGAGCTGAGAAGAGCAGAGGTTTTTTTCCTATTCTATTGCAGTAGCACTGCAGAGGGAGCCTAACCTGAGCACGGATAGCGTGTTCATGAAATAAATCATTGGCTCATGTAGAGTGCCGTGACCGTAGGACAATGCAGCCTTTTGTGTGTGTTAGCGGGCTAACTTTGTAGCTGTGAAAGAAAGGCTTAAAATGAAAGCCTTCAGTTCATCCCTGGGGGGAAAACATCGCATTCCCAAAATAGGCACGTGCAGTGTTCTTTGTTGAAAACTGATGTCCTCAGTTGTTTTGGACAAATACGGGAGCACCTGGCTTGACGTACTGTTCAGGCATGTAACTGCTACAGAATGTTATTTGAGAAATGTAGAGAATGTTCCTTTCTTGTTATTCCAAATATAGGAACGTTTGGCCGAGCCATGGTGTTAATCCCATTGGGGGTTATGAGATGCGATTGCTTAGGCTGCTGCAAAGGTCCATTTTAAGAACATCTGGGATTTTGCCCCTACTTCTAGTCTTGGAATATAGTTTCAGTACTTTTCAGTCATGAAGCTTGCCAAAATGTCTATGCCAAAATATTTATAATATTATATATTTTATAATATTATATAAATATATATTATATATAAATATATATTGTATATATAATACTATATAAATAATACAATATATAATATTTATAATTCCATACATCTTTTGTATCAGTATTGCTGTTAGTATCATAAGTAGCTGAAATGTTCCAGCTGAGTTTATTTTTTTAAGTTTTTACAGAGATTTAAATCTTAGTCTTCATTTGCTAGACAAAATGCTAACCTTCTTTCAAAAGCAAAATTTTCTGATGGTCCTGCTTGCTTTGCATTTGCTTGCACTGTGTTTGAATTAATTTTCCTTCACTATAGGTAAGCAGAAGCAGTCCACTATTCCAAATAATGGCCATAGCAGGCACCAGGTTTACACCAGCGCAGATAGTTCCCTCTCTGCTGGTAGAATAATGTGACTCATTAAAGGATCCCATTTGTTTCCTTAATGGCTGTATTGTATTTCTGATTCATAGCTAATCTGCGTGCAAATGTGGGACTTTCTCTTTACTCGCTTCTAGTTAAGAGGTGCCACCTTTCCTTGGGAAAGGCCACTTCTCAGGCAGCTTCCCCCCGTACTACGTTCAGTGCGGGGTCAAGGCGAGCCGTGCTCCGGCTGCCGTTCTGTGGCGCTGCCGGGCGCTCCGGGGCAGGAGCTGCACCGCCAGGACCGGCTGACAGATCTCGCCTAAAAGGCACTGCCATCTTTCGCACTGCCGGGGCGCGTGAATACCGCTGGAAGGACAAAACCGTTACCGAGACTCGCTGAAAGGATTTCCTTGCAGCCCGGCCGTCAGCCCCGAGCGCCGCCGCCTGTCCGCGCTCTTCCGGCCCGAGAGCGGAAAGCGGAGCCTCCCCCCGCCCTCAGGTGGGCCCGGCGAGGCGCGAAGCCGCGGGTTGGGCGCCCCCGCTCTCCCCGAACTCTTTCGGCGCATGCGCTCCCGCCCCGCGCATGCGCGGTCGCCGTCCCGCTGCGCGGCGCCTTTGTGGCGGCGGGAGCGGGTGGCGCTAGGGCCCGGGGCCGCCTCCGCTCCCGCCGGGGGTCCCGTCCCATCCCGTTCTCCCTCCCCTCCCCACCTCCCGCGGGAGGCAAAGAAAGAGCGATGGCGGCGCGCTAGCCGGGCGTCCTCGGCGCGGCGCGGCCCGGCCCGGCGGCTGCGGCCCTCCCCGCCCCGTGCCGAGCGCAGCGGGCGCGCGCCTCGCCTCAGGCCGCGGCGGGAGCCGAGCGGGGCCCGGGAGGCCGCTTCTCCTCCTCCTCCTCCCCTTCGGCCATGGCCACCGAGCTGGAGCCGCCGGCGGCCGGGGCCGTGCCGGGCGGGGCACCGCTGGAGGCGGAGGAGGACGAGGAGCACTGGCTGTACGGCGGTACGGGCCGGCGTGGGCGGGCGTGGGGCCGGGGGAGGGCCCGCGCCGCGGGACGGGGTGTGGGGCCGTGGCCTCACGGGGCGCGGGTGCGTGCCGGGGGTTGGGGCCGGACCGGGCGTCTCGGGCCCCTCCAGCCCAGGCCGTGCCGGGATTCCTTCCGCCCCTGCCATCCCCACAGATATCCCGGCTGCGCAGCTCCGTGTTTCGTCTCCCCTGAGGTGTTAGAGTTGCGCAGAGAGCCCCGCAGCTGCCTCCAGCTCCCCGCACAGCGTGTGCCTTTAGGCAGGGCTGTTCTGTGCCTCTGGGTGCGGGTGTTGAGTTCTGTGTCTGCTCTGAGGCTTCTGCAGGCAGCTGTTGTTGGGTGCGTGGCTTTGGGGAGTTTTTCGCTGGTTGTGGGTTCTTTTATTGGTTGTACCATTTCTGTTTGAAATTTGTCAGACTGCCTGGGGTTACACATGCCGTGTCACAACGGTCTTTCTCTCACTGTGCGTGTTTTGTGCTTAAATCTAGCCTTTATGCTTTCACTTGAATAATTTTATTGTTACCGTTTTTCCAGATGACACCACTGGGAAGCAAGAAGACGGACCAACTTCTGGGTAAGTTGGAGGCTGTTTGTTTGTTCTAAGACTTCTGCAGAGGTTGAGGTGCTCTGAGCACAGCCCAGGAATGCCATGGACCACTGCTGCTGCCAGGTGCATCCCGGCCCTTCCCATCACATGGGGCCACCACCATCAGACTGGGCCCGCACAGTGTTTGTACATGTGGAAGGTGATCTGGGTCAGTTGGCCCGTTCAACTTAAAACTCTTTCTCCCTTTTTTTTCCCCCTCAAATAAATTTTAAATCGGATCTATTCACCAGTTTAATTCCTAGGGAAAATAAAGTGGCCTGGGGGTAGGACTTCATGTCAGTCTGATGTTGTTAAAACTGTGGCATGTACTTTAGCCTGGAAATTCTAAAAACCTTGAGCTAAGTTAAAATCTTAACATGATCAAGTCCACAGTTTTTTTGTGGTGTGTGAACTGTGTGGTTCAAGACTGTCAAATGAAAGTTCTCGGGACAACCCAGTGAGCAGTATTGATTTCTGTGCATGAAACTATTGCCTGCTCTTTGTGACAGTAACTCCTCTGCAGCTGCACAGTGTGTTCTGCACCAGCAGACCTTTCTCTCAACAGTTGCTCTCTGTTGCCACGTTTATGTGCAGGATGGTGTCAGAAGGCTGCAATACTCACTAAGCTGTGGTGTGCTCAGTGCCACCACACACTCTTTGTCGCATTCACTGTCCCCTAAAGTCATTGTGGATCAGGTATCTGGAACTTTGGTGATTGTTGCATATATTATCCTACTGCTGCAGTACATATTCTGTGCCTAGGGAATGTGACAGATTGACAAAAAAAAAAAAACAACAAAAGAGAAGTTTTAGGCAAACTTGGTAAATTTTATTTAAAAACATTAAATGAGCTTTGTGAGAAAGAACAACCCTTGATTTAGATAGTTAGCAACAAGTTTCTAGCACGGAACTGTTGTTTGTCCCTTTCCTCTAAAAATAATTGTATTTTACAAGCAGGATTTAAAAACTGAATTTCCAGCAACCACCTCTGTTGACTGTGATGCGCGTGACAGCATCCTTGTTGCACAACGAGTATCCTCCTGAACTCAGAGCTGTGGTGTCTTTTGAGAAAACAGCTCTGTGGCCCTGTTAGCAGCTACCCAGGGATGTGCTGCTGGCTTGGCTGTAGTGTTCGCCTCTATCCACAAAACGTGGTGCAGGACACAGGACCCACTGACATTCCCTAGCCTGAAGGACATGCTGGATACCAGCAGTCTGTGCATGATGCTGCACCATCCATATGCAGTGCATGGGGTTACATTGGCGTTCCAAGGAAACAGAACAGCTCTGGCATTTCTTTGCCTGCAGATGATGGCTGTGGTCCCGTCACGTTGTTCATTCCCAGGAAGCAGACAGGTTAGGGATTGACTGTTACTTAGCAAATGTTTATTTGAACTCCGGTTCATGAATTTTAATGCACACCCACAGATACTTCATGTGACTGGAAGCTGGAGGTAATGCTTGTCACTCTTCCTTAATGCAGTCATCTTTGATTCTTAAGAAAGTTCTGGGGTTGAGGTCAGTGTTACAAGTTGCCTGGATTTGGCAAACCAGTGTGAAGGGTTTTGGTGCCATCTGTGAAGTTTTCTGTAGTGGTGCATCTTCTGGTCCTCGTGTAACAGGCCACGTCTGTGACTTTGATGTACTTCCAGAGACTGATTTTTCTCTTAGACACCTTTGCTAATGTGTATAACAGAAGGTGTCTTCAACCATCACCTCAGGAACATCACCGCAGCTGCTGAACCTTCGTCCATCACTCTGGTCTTGGCTTTACTGAAGTTCGCTGTATTTGGGGTATTTTGCAAGATGAGAGCTTCAGTGACTGCTCAAACTGTTCCTGATTTATTATTTGTTTTGTGAGCACAAAAAAGAAACAAAACTAGCTGCTGAGTTGTGTTAATGTGATCTTTGGCTTATCTGTTTGGTGTCTCCTTTTATGCAGCCTCCTCAATGGTTTTAATCTGACCAGTGTTTGGGTTCTGTTAGGTGCGATGTGTGTTTCTTTTTGAAAATAACCTTGTGTGTGTTTATTAGCAGACATGATGTTTTAAATTAATTGCAGAGTTTTTGATCATTTTTCCCACAAAATACTGGCAGCAGAACTGTATTGGGCTACTTCAGCAGTGTGTTACAAAAGCCAAACTTGTTTTGAAGTTCTGATGGGTTTTTACCTGTGCCCTTAGAGTAGAATGGCCTCTCTTCACGTTCCAGATCTGTAACACTCAGTACTTCTACCATGTGTGTGCCAGTTTGAGTTCTTGGCTTGCTGAGTGCATTAGGCAATGTTAGCATTTGTACCAACTCTTTCATTGGAGATAAATCTGAAATGACCATTGTTGCGTTAGGACTGATCTGTAATGAATGGTAGGATGGGGTAGGTACTTGTTTGTCTTTTCTTCATCGATAACTAGTTAAAAAGTAATGTAAGCGATTTGTGGGAAGACTAAAATTACTTTCTTCCTAATTTCTACTGGATTAATGTCCCTATTCTTTGCTATATACACATGTTATTAGCAGTCTTTAGGACAAGATAAGTTTTGTTATGCTGTGAATGCTGAATTATGTTTTTATTCTATCAGGGGTGATTGTGTCAAACCAAAACCAAAAGCTGTTGCAGCAGTCACAAGCATAAAGTGCTGAGTGGTGTTTGGCCTTGCTGTCTGTCAGGTGTTCTCTGGAATCACTAACCTTGCTCTTCCCAAGAAAAGCAAAGCCAAGCAGGGATGGTTAACAGTTACATTTGAGCTAACTGCCAGCAGCATAAGCGCACTTCATTAGTGGAACCACTGTATGAAAGACACCTGGGAAAATGCTTTAGAAATCTTTGTAGGTAAACCTCTTATTGTCCACTTATTTTTACCTGTTGCATTTACTAGACATGCAGAATCTTCTCATCCTCTGCAAGATGCTCCTCAGGAGAACCGGCCCGTCAGCAACGAAGACCGGGAGGTGTCACAGCATGTATGTGTTCCACTGCAAATGGGAGATGTATTTGGGTTTGTGCTTGTAAATATTCATATATAGAAAGATCTGTTTGTGAAGGTGCTGGTCCTGCTGTCAAATACATTTGTACTATTGTGGTAAACTCTGACAGTTCCCAATGGTGATGACAGCAACAGGCTTCTCATCTTGGTCTGTCTTGTGTAGAAGGGAGTGAGCCGTGGTCTGAGCATTGCTTATGCCCACTGAGGTGGTGAAGGAAGGCCTCTGATGCCACAGGCTAGAAGGAAAAGTAGGCGTTGCCTTCAGCTCCATATATAATGTTATCTGGGGGTCAGTAAAATAGAGGGAACACTGCAGTAGAAGGCCCGAAGTGCTGAGACTGCTGGGGGTCTCATTTTCATTCTTCCTCAGACCTCATCTCATTGCTGAATGGGTGGGAAGAGGCTTGCTTCTCCCCTCCTTTGTCCTCTTGTCTTTTCAGTGGGGTTATCTTCTGCCACTGTTGTATGTTAATAGCGTTCCTGGAGAGTTCTATCAAACCTGCTTGCTGTGGAAAGGGAGGGAGCATTGGGAAAACACCTTCCCCTTGCCCTTTTGTAGTGGTGAAGTGTTAATTCAGCTCATGCATCTTATAAAACTGCACCTGCTGGATATCTGGGAGGCTTCCTGTGCTCTTGTATGCCAGCAGCAGGGGTGTGTTCTTGGTCACAGTGGGTGCTGCACTGAAGACAGATCAGCAACTGAAAAATTCATGTGTAAAGTTAACAAACTCAATGTGAGAAATGAGCTGAACAGAGTTCTTCAGCAGCTTCCTGCTGTGAAGATTGTGGTGAGAGAGTATATTTATTCCAGGGGCCTTACAAGAAGGCTGGTGAACATTTTGGTGACTTTATTTGTAATTTTAGACCATGACTGTGGACCAGTGAAGGAATACCAGACTCTCTCAGCCGTCTCAAAGAAAGCAGGGGAGTGCGTCTGTGAGATGTGTTGCAATTCTTTGAACTGGGATAAACCAGTCCCACCTTGAGGAATCTTGCTTTGATTCTCATCTAGGGTCACTTTTTCAAAGGACTCGGCAGTTTCTTCATGGGCACCTGTCTGTTGAAGACTGGTTACGTCCACATTTTTTTGTCTCCATAGGCAACTTTATACAGCTTTGGAGTGCAGTAAAAAGCAATATCTTTATGTCAAGTCATTCTTTCCAACAGTCCTTCCTCATACAAGATTTATAAGATTAGAATTGCTGTCCAGGGGAACGTCTCAATTTTATGTGTTAATAAACGCCTGTGTGTTTTTATTATTACAAGGCCCTTCCGAGTGGAGAAGATGATGAAGAAGACAGTGATAGTGACAGCGATGATGATGACGTGAAAGTTACTATTGGCAATATTAAAACGGGAGCACCGTCGTATATGTACGTATTGCTGGTTGTGGTGACAGCTTTTGATCTGAAGTAGAGCTGGTGCGTTGATTGGGATTGGAAGTGGGGATAAGGGTTGGTCTGTATTCTGGGAGACACAGGGGCAATGGCCAGAAAGCAGGAACGGAATTGCTTGTTGAAATCCATTTATAAAATAGGAATGATAATTCATGGATCTGCTGCTGGAAAATTAACCAAATACTTATCGTTGCTTGATTGAGTAAAATTAAAGTTGGGAAGCTATCTCTAACTCATCATCTGTGAAAACTTCAAGAAGCAAGGTCAGTATTGTTAAGAATTTACAAAAGCTGTGAACTGACTAGTTTCAGCTGCCTGGTTTTTTATGAACCACAGATGGTGAGGCTGATTGGTGAACCAGGAAGTAGTGTCACTGAATTAAAATCATACCTAAATTGGCTTAATGAAAATAAGACCGTATTTTTGCTTTTAGCAACTTTCCTCTTAAAGAAATGACTTGCACGTGCTTATTAAAAAGAAATAATTAGAATATGCTACGTCTTGTGTTTTTTACATCTCTAGTCATAGAGGTTTGATTCTGGTGGATTGCTTTGGATAGCAGTGCTCCATCCTTTCTGTCAGCAACTCACTAGATTTTGCAGACGTCCTTTTTGAAATCTGATCCTTCTTGGTCTCTCTCCTCAGTCTGTGATTTAGTTGCAGCCTTAATTTCCATGTTGTTCAGTTCCATTTAAATAACTGTACTCATTCTTCTAGCTACCAACAACTCTTTGAAATACCTTTTTGTTCTTGATTAAGACAACTCCCTCATGTTAATGTTGGCCAGTAAGTATGTTTCCTAGGTTTCCATAGGGTTAGGGAAAATCGTGCCAAATGAATCTCACTTTTAAGGTGCTCCAGCTTAGTATTAAAAATTGTAGAGAAACGTGAGTAAATTGAAGTGAGCTAGGTGTCTTGTGAAGGATGTCAGGGTTTTACTGTACTTTTTGTAGAAATACTCCAAATAATTTGTCTGAATACCAATCTAGTGATTCTTTTCCATATAGGGGAACTCCTATGAATCTAAACTTAAAAACGGGTAGAGGCTATGGAGCATCAGCTTCAGGTATTGCTGTTACTTTCATCCTTCACATTTTGTAATATTTCACTTATCTGGCAATGGCAGCTGAAGCAGCTGCAAATCTTGTTCTCTGTTTGGAGGGAAATAAGTTAGTGAGTCTGATTTAAAGTCGGAACAATAAATGGAGAAACAAAGAAAAAAAAGACTGGCCTAGTGTATTACCCGTGTGTATTCCTGCAGATAATTTTTCCCACCATTCAGTTTAATGTATGTAGTATACTGAGACTTGTATTCTGTCCTTCCTCATATGTGAGACTGTCGTTTCATGGCCTTTGTATGCTTCAGTAATTTCTTTATGCAAACAGCTTACCCTCTGACTGAGAAGACGACACAAATTTCCCTTGGGGGTTTTGTACCCAGTGGGTTTTTGTTTTTTTTTTACTCTAGTTAGTACATTGTCTGCTCAAGATAATTTTGTTTTAAGAAAAATTGCATGTTTGGGGAGGGAGAAGTGAGTATTTTGCCTGGGGAGAAAAGTATTTTCTTTGCTTGGGGGAAATTTCATGCGTGCTGTAATCACTTGCTCCTGTAGTATCAGTCTATGTTGAATTTGCTTCTCTGCTGTTCACCTGCAAGTGCAGTGTACTCTGGCTGTTTACAGAGTAACTGAACTATTTTTTTATTTAAAAGTTGATTGTGGTTTCCTTTGTGCTGTAAAGCCAGCACTAAATTCGGAGTAGCACTTTTTTAACTAGAGCAATTTGCTCTGCAAATTAGTGGATTAAAGGCATTGCATTAAAGGTAGTAACAGTTTCTCTTTCTCCAAAGCCAAGTTGCAGCCCAAAGGTATTGATTTAGATGCCGCAGGGAATATAAACGGATTGCCTGTTATAGAAGTGGATTTAGATTCATTTGAAGACAAACCATGGAGGAAACCAGGTGGGGCCTCACAGTTTCTTGTGGTAAATATTTTTTGCAGTTGTCTTTTTAACTTCACATGTACTTCCTGTCCATTTATTGCTGCCAGGGAGGGGGGATGCCAGAAGAACTTACTTTGCTCAGCCTCTGATGTCTGTCTAGACAACCGGTGGTGTTTACCTATTGATCGAGCCATGCTTTTACCTAAAATTGGGTTCCATTCACTCTATTAATATAATTTTCCTAAAGAGAACACTTTTTAAAACACAATATTAATTCACTAGTTCAGTAAACATTGTGCTGATAGCAGTGCAGTCAAGTTGTTTAGCTGTGGGTGACACTTGGTCTGCTCTTTGTGTGCAGCAGCTCACTTCTGTCTTGTAGTGGCCACCCCGTGCAGCTTTCTAATGTGGGCCCTGAGTAAAGTATCCCCTCTTCAGGGCAGTGGTGGTGAGAATTGCCACGTGGCAGCGTATCCTAATAGGAAAGCAATTTTTTCTCTTGAATTCTACTGCTGCAGACGATTGACTAAAGGAGAGCAAAATGCTTTCTACTCTGAAATGGCTAGGATTTTTCTTTCAGAAAAACATCATTGCTTAATTCTTAACCAGATTGTGCCCCTAGGTGTATGACAGAGGAAGCAGTCCCCACTTACTACTTCAAGACAATGTTATGTGGGCAGAACTTTGCACAGCAGATCTTTGTGTGCACACAGTCTCTTTTGTCTTCATCGTTTGTTTTAGGGAGATTTCTCCTTGCAAACCACAGCTGTAAGATACTACAAATGAACTCCTGTATCAAATTAAGATGAAAAAAACAGAAGTAAATGGAAAAGCCAAAGAAATCCAAGCATTTGCTGCGTTAATGTAATAAAATATTTAACAAAATATTAGCTGAAGTGTGAAAGCCACTTGTCTCTTTTCAGAAATAATTATTTTCCCAGTAGCCCCTGTGTATTATCTATCTTTCAGAAACTTTCATATGCTTAGTAAGTAGTACATCTGTAAGGTTATCTGTGGCATATTCTTGATATTTCTTGCCTGCATAAATGAAGGGCATCAGAGTATAGCAGTGCAAATAACTGCATTGATACGTTGTAGTATCAAACAAGCACTAAGCACCCTGTGATTAATGATAGCTAATATCAACATCATAGAAAATGCAGCCTTTCATATGTAGGTGTTTTCCTATTGATCATGGTGTGAGAATGAGGGGGCTAGGAAGAAATTGAAAGGAAAGCAGTGAAGAAGTTCAGAGATAAAGCAGGGAAATCAGCGTGGTCATGCTGACATCCCTGGACCAAAACAGAGCCAACTAGCGTTAAAAAAACAGCACTGAAGTATGAATAGAGAGGGAAGGTGTCTGCAGAGGTGTGGCCTGTAAGCTTATTTTAGGTGGCAGGTAGGTAGCTTACTCAGCAGCCTTTCAGGTTTATGTCCTTTACAGGTAATTGTTCAGCAGGTCGATATCTCTTTAAGAGAGAGAGAAGGTGAAGAAATACGGTGTGGAAAAGATAATAGAAGGCTGAAATATAGGCCAATCAAAGAGATAAGTAAATGTTTCTGAATCTGCGTTGCTGACATCTGCGTGTTTGGGAGGCACAGCAGGAGGAGTGGCTTACCTTGGAGATAAACCTCGCTTTGTAGATCCAAGCTTAGCGTGACCAGAGGGTTGTGCTTAACCCTAGTGTATCAGCTGCTTGTTTTAGAACCGTCAGGCTGGGAGTGCCCTTGCAAGGGGATGTAAGGGACATTTCAGCAAGGTGCAAGATGCCCTATGATGCTTCCTGCTGCTAGGTGTGCCTTGTAGAGCTGCAGCATTTGTCTCTGTGCATCTGCGTTCTTCTGGCCAACAGTTTGAGGCCTCGTCTCTTGCTCAGAAGTGTTCATGTGGAAATCGTACATTTTACAGAAGAGTGAATGTCAAAGTAAGATAACATCTTGGATGGCCACAGTTAGGATTGTGACTAAGATGTAATAGTATAATATGAGCCATGTCAGTTAAAAAAAACCTTTAGTACTGTTTCATCAAACGGCTGAGCCCCACAGTTTCCACTCAAAAGAGCAAAGGCAGTGATGGTCGGGGCAAAACTTGCTGCCTGAGTTTTGCCAACAAAAAGTTCTGTGGCACCACTCCATTTACTGGTGGTGCTTGGTGTGCTCTCCCCAGTTCTCAGCTGTTTTGGACAATTGCAGGAAACCAGTCTGAAAATAAAATCCAGTTGCTGAATAAGTGTTTGCAGGCGTCTCTTTTTATAGCCTGCATACATACTGGACTCTACTTCCCAAGTAGTCCCACTGCTGTCTAGGCTGCAGTCCCCCTCCCACTTCCAAGTTGCAGCAGTCTTACTTGTGGCACACAGCAGCTTTCTGACAGGATAAAATGAACTCTATAAATAAAGACTTGTTCTGTTAACTTTGTTTAAGCTGTTAAAGGACAATTTAAGAATGGAGGCCTACCAGAATCCCAGTGTTAACCTCTATTCCCTTTATCAGGTGCTGATCTTTCTGATTACTTTAATTACGGATTTAATGAAGAAACCTGGAAAGCTTATTGTGAAAAGCAGCGGCGGCTTCAGCTTGGGCTGGATCCTGCTCCTCCCATCAGCACTGAAAACAAGATCACGGTAGGTAACGTGTAATCCTCGCACATGCGTACAGTGAAAGTAGGACTTGTTTTTTGTAGTCATGGAGGTGATAGTATAAGAGCACGCGGTAACTTACTACTGAACTGTTCCCTGTTCCTTTCAGTGATGAGAAATACAAAAATATCTCTTTAAAGATTCAATCTCGCTGCTAAAATTCTTGTCTTTGTGGAACAAACAGCTCTGTCAGCCTGGCAGGTTTGAACTGCTTGAGCAGCAAGACCTGGGTGAATGTCTGGCTGACTTCAAAGCTGTCCAGGTTTTGGGGTGTCTGATTGGTAGATCCTGTGGGTAGGAGTATGACTGATGGAATTATGATTTCAGGGTTGATCTGAGTGGAGCTGGGTTATCAGTGGCTGTTGTGGTTGTTGCTTGTTCTTGTTGCAGTTGTGTAGCTGCGTTTTATGTTTAGTGATTGCTTTGGACCTGAACCTTTGTATAATTTCATTAGGTGGCCAACTGCTGTTAATCTGAACTTGAACCAATGAGTCAAGAGCTAGCGTTACTATTTTCAGTTCTGATTTAAGGACTACATGAAACTGAATGTGAGATTATTAAGCTTTTGGACTTCTAATGGGGAAAAAGTGGACAACAGGTTGGAATTGCCAGCTAGTTTACGGAAATGTCAGCCTCCTTGACTATAGAATAGGTTGCTTGTTTGTCGGAGTACAATTACAGTACTCAGTGGAGACCTTCAGTGGAGTCTCATCTCTGATACTTCATTGATTTGAAAGTAAATACATTCAATCTGTGTATTATGTACTGCCTTCCTTAGGTCCAGCAAGGAAGAACAGGAAATGCTGAAAAAGAAGTGGAAAACAATATCATCAAAACAGAATTCAAAACAGACTTCTTGGCTCTAGTGGGAGGACGCATGAAAGCTGGGCCTCCTCCTAATAGGTAAGAGATGATGCAGGTGTAAAGCTTGTGTGCTCTCTGACATAGTTGGGATCCAGCTGGGCTATACCTGAATCTCCTCAAACCTGAAACAGAAGGCACATTTAATTTTACAGGAAGCTACTTTGGTCATTCATTCCCTATTGTCATCTGCAGCAGTACTTTGCTTAAGGTTGTGCGGTTACTGCCTGCTCACTTATGGGTCCCTGCACTCTGACTGAAGGGGAACAACTCTGGGAGTGGGAAAAACAAGGTGAATCCCTCAGCTTTGAGAGCACACATTGCTGACTGCTTATTCTTACTTGGCTTATTCCCTTGATGTTAATCTTTGCCTTTAAATGAGGATGAATTACATGTTTGGCAACTGATGAGAGGAGCTATTGGTTTCTGAACATGTGTGCTACGCTGCTAGATGTGTAATAATTTGTTTCTTCCTGCCAGGAGGGAATCCACAGGGCTGGACTAAGCAAAACAGTTGAGTTACTTTGATTGACAGCCTCTCCTGGGAGAATCACTTTGACTTTATAAGGTGGTAGGGTTTCTTTAATCAAAAGCTTCAGAAAAATAAAGCTGTAAGGAACTAGAAAGGTCAGGGAGTTGGAGTCCTATTGTGCAGAAATTAGTCATACATCCCCGCTTTCTTTTTTCCAAATAAAGCTTTGTCTGAGAAAGAATCAACCAAATACTTCGAGTATAAGCTTATAAAACTCGTCTTGGTCTGTTTGCTTGTGAGCACTTTGCTAGTATTTCTGTCACTGTTCATAGTGTCATCGGCTTGGTCCTGTTTTTTCTAGATGTTTTGCATCCCTCCTAGACTTTGAAAAATCTACAGCTCTATAAGGGAAGCTGGTGCTATTTTAATTATGCTGCATCTTTGTCCGTTTTAACTTGCAGTCTGGTTTTGAAAGTAGTGATACAGGCTCATGGAGCTTTTGGTCAGGACCAGGAAGAATATCCTCATGCTCTGCAGCATCACCAAAATCATGGGATTAGCAATGAGATTTCTTTTTGTGCTTAGACAAAGTAGGAAGATTTCACTGAGACAGCTTTTATCTCACTGGCTAGCTGGCATGGGTTTTGTTCACCTCATCTAAATTGCCTACAGAGTTAGAAAATTCTGCCGAAAGGGAAACGTTATAATGTTTTCTTTCTATCATGACTACTGGAAAACATGTCTGAGGCCAAATTTACACAAGTCTATTGCTTTGTGATTTTAGGATGAGGAATTCTTAAACTTCACTGTGGATTCCTCTTTCTCTCTCAAACTTGTAATGATGTTACAACAAGCTCCTATAAAAATGGTCTTGTTCTAAGCATGATGTGGGTATGGATATAAAAGAACAAAGCAAGATGTGGCTTCTGTGACTGATTTTCACTAATACACAGACAGCACTGTTTCTGGGCTACATGAGTATACTTTTGTTCAAAGATTTAGACTTTGTCTTCACTGAAGACAAAGGCAAAACTTTTTCGACTTTGACAGAGTAGTGTTGGGAGATGGGATAGAGAGTATCTAAGAATCTGATTTGTGAATAGTTTCGGTGGTATCAGCATCGGTTGGAAGACTGAACAGAAACTAAGAGAAATGTAGACTGATTGATTGATATTCTTTTTCATTCAGCATGATCCTGGAATTACTGTTCAAATCCAGGGAGTTAGTGAAGGATTTAGTTCTGAAGCTGTGTCTAAAATCCATGACTTTTCGCCCATGTGTGGTGGTTCTTTCTTCCTAGATGTTCAGAGAGACCTAACTCACCCCTACAGGCAGGGCTCAGATTGTCCAAATCTGTGAGAAAATGCCATCTCATTCATCTCCCATCTCATTTGCCTCTTAGCGAGTTAGTGCTGCCTGTAAGGTTGTGTGCTGGCTGGAAAAGAAAGAAATTAGCCATTTTGCTGTATGCCTCTGAACATGAGAGAAGCCTGTCTGCTAGGGGGGAAACTGCTCCTTTTCATGTCTTTGAGCCTAAAAAGATGCTTCTGCTTTGTACCAGGAAGCTGGGTGGGACGATTGATGTGATTGGTGGCCAGGCAGGCACAATTAGGAGAGTGGAAGGAAGGCGACGTGATAAGCATGCCTCTGAAGAAAATCCAATTCAGGTAAATGTTTTGAGCTGTCTTGAAAATTTTCTGATTTTTACTGCGCTTCCAATGAGCCCTGGTAGAAGTCTGCATTCTTGAACTGCCATATCACCGTTCCCAGGGTAGTGTGTAGTGTGTAACTCCTCCTAAGCTGTCTGCATGTATCACTCTCTTTTGCAGGTTGAATTAACTTCTGTGCTAAAAGCTTTACCTTTCTAGGAGCTAGGGATTGTCCTATAAAACACCAGCCTTCCCATCTGGATGGGAATGCCCAGTTTCCCTTTCTCATTGGCTCTCCCAAGGTATTCTGAGATTGCTGAACTGGGGGGCTCCACTGTTAGGTTGGAATTTCCAGTCTTGCAGTGGAGAGCTTCTGCATGGGCTTGCATTTTTTCAAAGTAACATTTAGACTAAGCATCATGAGACATCGCCCACACTTCAGATTTGGGGCGGGCTTGTGTTACTGGATCTTAAGAGAAGTAAAAGCCTGGAGCTTCAAACTGGATCCAGTTCAGATCTTTTACATCCATCAATTTCTGGTAGGCTTATTTGAAAAGAACTCACCTCCTACTAACCCCCCCCCCCCAACACACACACATGCACACACACACACACACGACAACTTTACCCTTTCTGGGCGCAATTTGTGGTTTTTGTTTTTACATGTGTTTTCATGGTCTGCTTACTTTTTAGTTGTCAGTTTCCAGCTTCTACCAACTGAGGCTGAAAAAAGAATTTGCTAAGAGAAAGTTTGCTGGGTAATGGTTGTTGTTCCTCCCACTTAGAAGTATTAACCTGTGTTTCCAAGTCATTCTGGTCTCGCTACATCTTGATCATTCCTTCAGCAGTAGCGTGTATTTAACCTACTTTTTGTCAGAGATGTGAATCCAGTCTTCCTCTGACCTACATGGACACAATCTAGAGCAGAATTTGGCCTGTTGTTGTCCTTGTGAAAGACAAATTGGATTTCAAAAAGACAGAAAGATGACAAATAGGAAGCAATGCAGTGTCACCCTTAAGGATGACTGCTCTTTATTGGAAGCCTGCGCAGGTGACAGTTCTCTTGGAGTTGAATTCATCCTCTCAGCAGTGGAACAAACGGTGTTTGTAACACTGAAACGTTCAGCTGTCTTGCACGGTTGTGCATACTACTTGAATCTGGTCTTGCTGCTATTCTGCTTAAGAGAAGGTATGTTTGTAAGCATATTGTTTGCTTTGATCAACTTTCTTCCTTCCCAAAGGGTGCTGTGCCCAGGCCCGGCACGGCCTAATCTTTTCAGGTATCACGGGGCCCGTTTTGGTGATTCGCTTCCTTTATACTTGTGCGTTGAGGTCCTTTCTGCAGGAACGAATAGATTAAATACTGTTTTCTTTTTCCTCTGCCACCCAAGGTTCTCGGGGATCACGGAAGCAAGCCCCAGCCCCCCCAGCAGCCCCAACAGCCGGCGCAGCCGCAGCAGCCCCCCCAGCAGCAGCCCTTTGCACCCCCAGCCGGCCCACCACCACCCCCGCTCGCCGGACCACCGCCGCCGCACTTCCTGCACCCTCCTCCGCCTGTCACCTCTGTGCCACCACCACTGCACCCTCCAGGTGGGTGCTGAGCAGTGCGGGCAGCCTGGGCTGTAGGCTCGGGCCTCCCATGGTTAAGCAAATTGGAGGTTTGGTCAGTAATTGTTGTGTGCAGTCAGGCAGCAGGTCTTTAGGCTTAACTGGTCATGGCTTAGTGTCTCCATCAACCATTTTAGCATTTGTCCTTAAATATTTTTTAAAATGACATCTGTTCCTTGAAAAAAAAAAAACCTCTGTTTTGTTTCCATGAGGGGATCTTTAGGTGTTGTGGATCCTTTTGCTTTATTGATAAATGTAAGGAAATGGGTTTCTGATTATCTGTGGAGAAAGCCAAGAACGCAAGAATTGCTGTCCTGTGTCAGATCGACAGGCTGTTCAGTACAGCAACTGATTGGTTCTGGCTGGTTCCAGGTGCTTCAGGAATGGTGCTAGAACTGCAGTATAAGAAGGCAGCAGAATTTAAAATTATAATATGAAGGTAAATAGATCATCATTTGGGAAAACAATACTTTGTAAGCCACTTACATAGCACTGTTTTTTTTTTTTTCACTGGCTTGTTCGTTCAAATGTGTGAAAGTTTATTAACAAGCTTTGGCTTGAAGTACAGAGGATGTCATGCTTTTCCTGTTGTCCTCACTTGTTTTCCTTGTTTCTTTCCATAGGTCTGCCACCGCCCGGTCCTATTCCAGGTGGGTGTTAACTTGCTCTAATAACAACAGCATGCACAGATGGCCCTATTGAGCATTTGGATTAAGTAACTTGAAAGAGGATGACACCAGGGCCCATTTTAGAGCACAATTAAGCTAAGGTTAATAAACTCCAATGCGATGCTGAACTCCAGCTGCTTATCTTGTATTTTGGGCCTGAATAATAAGTAGTAGGGATTCTTCTTTTTTTTTTTTTAATCTTAAGAGCAATCCAGGCATTGAATTGGAGAACTCCAGATAGAAAAGGCCACTTAGATTTGAAATAGTTTAGTTCTTATTTTGACATCTTACACAGCAAGTCTTTGAGTGACAAATTGATGATTTGTATAGGAATTTGGAGTGTGAGACTGAGCAGAAGGAATGCAAGAAATGCCAAAGAAACGCCATTTCCATCAGAAGCCTTTGCTCCCTAGGGTGCCCTAGAGCTGGTGAATGCTAATAAAGAAATGTAACAACCAGTCTTTTGCATAAACTGTGAACTTCACTAGCTCAAAGCTACTATAAAACTGAGATTCCTTTAATTGTAACTATTTTTTTCTACTGTAAGTTTTGCCTAGTCCAGGGAATAAAGTGTAGAAATTTGTGTAGCGGTAGTTCTGACCAGATGCTGTACATCTGCAAGTCTGAGCCTGGTGGCCACCACATACGTCCAGTCAGGCCACTGCCTCTGTGCTATACTGTACACTTGGTTCATCTGCTTGCAAAAGGTCTGCACCCAAAGCACTTTTTTAGACTTAATGTGCTTGTCCTCACTGCGTGTCGGACATGTTGGACTTGTTGCACAGCTTTCATGTTTGTGCTTTTGTGCTCATGGTATGCCTAGGGCTTCCTGAGTGGAACTACAGAAAACCTCTGCCAGCTGGGCTATCTCTCAGACTGAGATAACTTCTGTTTGTTAAAACATCACTTTTCATGCTCCTCTCAATGTACATTAATATTGCAGAGCTGGTTCTCCTTGTAGTACTTAAAGGAACCTGCTCATAGTAAACTTGGATTTAGAAAATTTTATTGTAGTGAAACTGGATGCAAATGCTGGTCTTGATTCTAGACGTGCAGCACCCAGGTGCTAGTCAAGTGCATTTAGATTGAAGTTGTTTGGGAGGAGTAAGGTGGAAAAAATGACTAGGCTGTTGCAGAGTACTTACAATTCAGGTAACCGGATTGAAAAGGGAGATGAAGGAGAATACCTGCTAATTATGGTAATGAGGGTGATCCACCACCATTATAGCTAGGTGTTTATAACAGTAGCACTTTGAAGTACTTGCACTTGGTGAGCAAGTGTGATTGAAATGCTCAAGGCATTGTATTTTATTGGAAGATCTTTCTTTAAAGAAAAGATAAAACAAGCATCTATGGGTGAGACTGTCCTTCGACTTGTTTGCAGCACAGGTCTCTGCTAGGTGACTTAGAGACTTCAGGCTACTTCTATTGCAATGAGACCCTCTTCCTGGGAGGGGTTCTGCTGACCTACTTTAGATGCTTACAGGAAGAGGTGATGAATTGTCCCAGGTTTCATCAGCTGAGCTGGCTCAGTCTCCATGGACTTGAAGAGGAGCCTGGAGCTGCTGGCTTTAACATACACAGCTGCAGTTAGGCAGATGGCTCCTATCTTTTCCATCAGCACAGAGTGCTCTTTTTTTGTTGTTGACGTTTAATGGTAAACAGATGAATTTTTATGCAAAATCAAACCAGTGGGTGTTAGTAACTGCTATACAAATAATGATTGCTTGCAGTTATGAACAGAAGTTTGAACAAGTTCCCTTAGGAGCAATTGGCATGTCCTTCTCACTTTCGCATCAGCTAGGGTTGAGTTTGGCTTTCAAGGCTTCTGTCGCTTCCGCAGGTTGCCTTGGTAAACTGCTTAATGCTCCTTTCTGAAGGTAGTGTCCTGTGATCCTATGTATAAACTCTACATTTGTTAGAAATTGACTTTTTTTAGCCTGTGATCTCTGTCTTGGTGGTGCCATGTCTTCTTATGATTTTTAATTGTATGACTGTGTGCTCAGAAGATTGGCTTTCTTTAAAATCAGCGATGCACGACAACTTCCTTATAACTTTCTTCTACTCACTAATCAATGAAGCAATAAAACCTTTGCTGTAGTTGCAACTTATCTGCATCTCAAAACCCATGCTTTTCTGTCTTCCACAGGACTGTAAAGATTAATGTTTATGCCGTAATTAATCTTACATGTATGATGAACAAGCCAAAATATAAGGTAGCTCTTCCTTTTCTTTCAGTAGCCCTACAAAACTAGCACAGCTAGTTTTAATTTTGGTTGGAGATGTAACCCTCAAGGAAAAATACTGTATTCCAAACAGGTCTCTGTTCACTTTGTTTTATTTTAAACTCTAACTGCATTTACCTGTAAGCAGCAGTGAAGTCTTGTTCCCCTCAAGTACGGCTGTGGTCTCTGTGTGATGACTTCCCTTCTGTCTTTAGGGCTGTTCCCGCCGCCTCTTGCACCGCCGCCAGCTCTCCTCATCCCAACACTGGATGGGTAAGGCCGTGCCTGGGGTGGGCTGTCCACAGTCAGGAGTGGTGTGCAGGGTCCTCCTGAAGTCAGTGCCAGTGGTTGCTAGTCTAGGTTTGGTCTGGGGTGGGAGATGGGAAAAGATGCCAGATTGAATTCTTTTTGCAAGGTGCTGATTGATTGCGCTGGTTTGCCTTGATATGTCATGCTAATGACATGGGAAGGAGTCAGTCAGTTCTAGGGTTGCACTTAAGTGTAGTGCAGAGCAGTTGATAGCGTGTTATGTGCATCCAGATGTTTCCTGTGAGTCTCCAGGTACTTTGTAAGCACAGGTGACTTCCCAGGAAGCTTTCTGTGCCTGAGTTACTCCAGGGAGGGGTAAAGCAAGGCAAGCAGTTGAGGTAAAACAGTTTCAAAAGGTATGACAAAGCAACTGCACCTGTGGGCGTTACTAAGAATTTACAATGCAAAGTGAAACACAGTCACTGGAACCAGGAGTTTCTTGTGAGGATGTTCTTCATAAAACGTGGGTTAAATGTGCAGCACGGACATACCTACAGGTGGTTTAGCCAAGGGCTGCTAAAGTGAGTGACCTGCATTCCATTCTCTCTCTCTCTCTCTCTCTCTCCAAAGGCAGCCAGCCAGCTACAACAACAGACAGCCCCCTCCGTTCGGCTACAACTCTGCTGGTGAGTACTTAGGACAAGAAACAGTCAGACTGCTTGCATCTCCTCTCTGGTGTTTGGTGGTTCAGGCTTTTCGTAGTCTCACAGGCATCATGCTTTCTTTGACTCCAGGACCTTGCTTGTGTCCCAAACTGTCACAGTCACCAGAAACACACTGGATCTGACTATTCCATAAGGTGTTCAGAAAGATGAATGTGGCCCATATTGCAGAAATGACAAACAGTTTTGTAACTGAGTCCTAAGCCTAAGCTCACTGCTTTCAGTGTAGGTACCCAGCCACAGAGAATCTTCCTGTGTGCCTCAGCAGCATTTCCCTATGCTTGTTTGTGTGCACACTAGCTCTTCCTTTTCCCACACCCTTCAGGGACAAGCACAGCCATCAGCTTTACATTTCCTCCATGAGCTTTTGAGTGCCCTCCTCCTACACTTCTATCATCTTCCTTGCCTGCAGGCACACGCAGGCATCTGACTCCTTTGGTTCTCTAGTGGCAGAGGCAGTGCTAGAACTTTAGGTTTTCTTCCCTGTCACAGCCCTGCCTGCAGTGCTCACATCTTCTCCCCTTCCCTCAGTGACCAGTGGTGTGGAGTCATGACCTGACCCGCTGGGCAGGTTCTGCAGGCCAGTGCCTGGGTTGGGACCTACTGGTGGCTCTGGGCTCATCAGGTCTCATCTTTAAGTCACAGCTGTTGTCCCAGCTGCTACCTTAGACCCCAGAAGTGGGACCTTGTACTGGCTGGCTAACCTTGGCTGGCTTGGCGGCAGGAGGATGCCCAGCTCTGTAGGTCCCTTTGCCATCTAAGCTAGGATGTCTGGGAGGGATGGACTAGAGGTTTTTTTGGTGGAGACCCCATAGTGCCTCCTACATAGGAGGACCTGCAGGGAGCTGCAGCATTGCTTAGCTCTGGCATGAAGGGCAGGGGTGGTTTTGCAACAACACTGGTAAATATCTGGGCTTGACTGTGTCTTCCTCAGGGAAAAAGTGTTGAAGTGTTCTCAGTGAACTGGTTAAGGTGAACAGGGCGATGTGGGCACTGTGGGGAGCTGGGTCTTTGTTGTCTCCAAGAGCGGGGCATCACATTGGGTCCAGCTGTTTGGCTGGGGTACAGCTGTGGGAATGGAAGGGTGGGAAGGATGCTGATACTGCTCCAGGCAAACAGGATGGCTGCTCTCTTGCTGCAGACTCGGGTTTCATCAGCTACCCACCCATCTCCACATCCCACACACCCTGGGTGACCACGGTGGACAAAGGTGCGAGCGGCTCTGGCAGCAGTCACTGGGAGTACTCGGGCTCACGACGCGAGCGGGAGCGGGAACGGGACAGGGAGCGGGACAGGGACCGCACGCCCACCACCAGCGAGTACAACAAGTGAGTGCCGGGGCGCAGCAGGGTCCTGCTCGCAGCTACCCTGTGGGGGTTTTGCCTTATCCTGGGTCAGAAAAGTGTTCGCTCAACGGATGGGACTGTACCAGTTACATTTTCTGGCAAAGCATACTTTGGATCAATAGGAGACAGAGCCAGAAACCAGAGTCACTGTCTAATCTCCTGCTTTTCTTTTTGTTTAATGCAGCAGGACCAGTTCTGCTTGCTCTCCCACCTGTAATGTGAGGCTAGTGAATGGAATAGCCCCTCTCTGTTTACTTGGTGTTTTACAGCTCAGTGTGAAACAGCAGCCATAAAAGCTGCTGCTTCTTGTCTTATAAATGAAGCTGTCACATCAAAGAGAGAAGCTGTGCATTGCTCAGCTGTCCTGCAGAGGCTTCAGGGCAGGAGTGCCAGTCACCAGGAGCCAGCCAGGAAACAGGAACCCTTCAGGAGGCCCTGGGTGCTCCTGTGCAGAGCTGCAGCAGCCACCTAGCTGGGAGCTGATGGGAGCAGGTGACAGCAGTGCTGGGAGCACGTGGGAGTGGGGGCTTCAGCTTCCCAGTGTTGATCTTGATCTCATGTGAAGGCTCATCTGCAGCAACTCCTCTTCAATCCATCCCTTATGTGCTCTGCCCTGGGTGCCCGTGGTATTTCTGTCCCAAGCAGCATCAGTGTTGTGCAGCCTTCAGGATCAGAAGTGCCACCAGTCATTCAGAACATGACCAGAATGTGCACTCTGGCAGGGGAGTACTGCCGGCCCTGGGAGCTCTCAGGCCCCTGCTCAGTTTAAACTGGGCAGCATTTCCTGGACTTCTTTTCGTTCAAGCTTATGGGCACTGCAGGAGGAAATGGGGCAGAACCAAGCCAAAGACAAATGTACTGCAGCGTGAGGAGCCCAGGCTCCTGCACTTCCTGAGGGGGTTCTTGCCATGGCCATGTCCTGAGAACATGGTTGGCATTTTTGTCTGCTTTCAAGCACACTGAGCTCCAGGAGCATGCTTGCCAAGCAGGGCAAGTGACTATGCTCACTGGAATCCTTTGGAGCACTCTCAGATGATTGATAATAGACATTTATTTGTCTGGCTTGTTTCCACAAGTCATAGTATGCTGTTTCAGACTTCATTTCTCTCTGAGGCTGAATATTGTTTCACACAGTGGGTCTTGTTAACCCTCTGGACTTCAGCTTTCAAAATCTGATTAGGGAAGAGACTGCAGAATGCATCTGAGTTTGGGTGCATTGTGCCCACCCTTGTAAGTAGGTTGGATGAGGTGCCTTGAGCAGATATTTGGGTGCGGGCAGAAAGACCCCGTCAGTGACTCTCACAGTTGCAGTGTGGACAATCTGAGTTTTTAAAGTCATAAGGAAGAAATAGTCTCCTAACCTGTAATTCTTTCCTGTGAGTTAGACTCTCTGGAGCAGTAGCATATTGAGGTAGAGTCTAGCACTTGGGGAGGCAGAATGACGTGAGGAACGTGTTCCCGTTGGTTTGGAACGAGGTAGCTTGGGCATTCAGGAGCACCACGAGTACCTCTGGCTGTTGGTGGGGAGGGGTTCTTCAGTCCTGTGAGCACGTCTCCTGGCTTTGGGGCCCACGAGCATCACATCCACTCCTCACTTCCCACTCTGTTCCCAGCGAGGACGAGCGGTACCGCTACTACGGCCGGGAACGCAGCTATGACTTCGAGCGGGACTACCGCCGGAGCAGGGACCGCAGCCGGGAGCGGGAGGACCGGCACCGGGAGCGCAGGCACCGGGACAAGGAGGAGAGCAGCAAGCACAAGTCCTCCAGGCGGTAAGGGCCCCCTGGGGCTGAACTGGGCTCTTGGTGGGAGCACACCTTCGCTGTGGGCAAGGAGCTGGGTGCTCTGAGGATGTAATTTGGTCACGCTGGCTTCCTGTAATCGGCTACAGCCCTGAGATTTGCCTGGGCAGGGAGTGGGCCTTGGAGCTTGCAGTAGGGCACCGGGTGCAGGACGTCAGTCAGTGCCGCAAAACTGCGGCGTTGTCTCACAAAAGAGAAGGCGGCCCGCACCAGGTACCACATCAGAGCTGCATGGATCCCAGTGTTAAGAAAATGTACGCATAGTGCAAAAGCATCTGATTTTAGCGTTGCGTGTTCCTGTGCGGAACAGGTCTGGTCTCCAGTCTGAGACACTGCTCAGTTGCTGTGTCACTTTACATCCTGGTAAAGACTTGAGCAGACTTGCTCGATTTTTTTGGTGCTTCAACTTCTTTCTTTTGGAAGAAACTCATGTCAGCTCTGAAAGTAATTCCCCATTCTTGAATGTAGTGTCAGAAAAACTCCTATATAGTGACTGCAGGCAAAAGGCTGTTCTCATCCTTAAGGGGATGCATAGGTTTCCAAAAAGGGACAGATTGCTGAAGAGCTGGGAACAAAAGGATGGAAAGAAAGGCTAGGAGCGTAATCCAAATGAAACAGAAAACAAATGGAAGCTGAGCTGATATTGGCCTAACAGGCCAGTAGCTTTAAGGGTTATTTTTCAGCTTCCTGTACTCAGAATTAGTGTTATCTGACAGCATAAGCAGACTGGAATTCAGCAGAGTGGTGTCCAGATCAGCTTGATTTACAGAACTGGGCTGCTGCACCAGTTGGAAATGAGGTGACTTCTCTGCTTCTTAAACCATGCACAGATGCTCTCTGTCTTGCTCAAAGTGGCAGAATGAGACTTTTCTGAAGCAAATGAAGGAATGCTTTCTGTGTGAGACCACTCCTAGTGTGTCATCAGAGACCCTCCTGGAGCCACTTGGTGGTGGTTTAGGGCTGGTTGAGGTGCTTGTAGGTGGATGGAAGAGCTTTGCTGTAGTTTCTGGTTTACTGGGAATCTGAAGGAAATTGCTGACATGTGGTTAAACCACCAGTGTGGCATAAACCACTGCCACATTGTTACCCACCAGGTAGCTGAAAGTGAATTGAGAGGAGGTAACTGCCTCTTTTTTTTTCTTTTTTTTTTTTTTATTTTTTCTTTTGATGCCTATGAAGCTACTCATTAAGTCAGCAAATTGCAGCCAGCAACTTTTAGACCAGAGCTTCAGAAGTTCAGCCGGCCACATGTGTCTGCTGCTGCGCTGGTGTCCCAGCTGCAGTAAGAACGTGTCCTTGTACTTGGTTCCCCCCCAGCTTGTGGGGCTGTGTGACCATGTGTCTTCCCATGACAAATTTAATCTGCTTTTCCTTGTACTCTCTTCTCTGTTTTAATTCTGCAACTTTCACACCATGGCTAGTTTCTAGAGAGCTCATGGGATTTTAAACCTGTGAGGAGAAATGACTGAATGTTGGCAAACCAGCAGAAATCTCCTCCAGAGGCACCAGGAACCAGCATGGGCAAAACAAAAGCTGCTTGTTTCCTGATATCCCTGCTGGGAGACAGCGTGCAGGGCTTGCCAGGCGCTGCAGGCAGCAGTGTGGGGCTCCCAGGTGTGTACCACCCCATCAGCCACCTGGGCTGGGGTTGCTGCCTTGTGCCAGGGATCCTGGTCAGTGCCTCCAGCGGTCCTGGTGCATCTGGAAACCAGCTCTGGTTGAGGAGATAGAGGAGCTCTAAAGCTTGAAGCTGGTGAAGTGTTGGGTCATTTGTGAGGAAGCAGAAGTAGAAACAGGACCTGCCCTCCCATTAGGAAACCTGCATCTCTCAGCTGCACTGACCCACTTCTTGCTTCTGGCCCAGGGACTTCCCCTGCACATTGAGAGGAGCAAAAGCTTCCCAGCACCTCTCAGATTTGCAACTCTTCCACCTCTCATCAGCTTCCATGCTTTATATCGAAGCTGGTGATGTGGCAAGGCTAGCAGAGTTCCCTCAGGAGTAGGATGGACACAGAGACACTGTTTATTATAAATAAATAGAGCACTACCCCAGTGATCCTGACAGCAGCACTCCCACCATCGTGCTGCCTGCCCAGCTGGGGTGCTGCCGCAGTGTGGGGCATCCCACAGCTGCCTGGAGCAGCTGGCACAGCCTGACCCTGGTCCAGCTGCATGCAGTGCCAGGTCATCCCCAGTGAGCAGGAAGCCTTCCCACGGCAGCGTGGTGCCCCAGCGTTGCTGCTCTGCCTCCTGCTTGTTCTGGATCCAAGTGCTGTGTCTGTGCTGTGCATTGGCGCGTTTGGGTCTCAACTGTGGCAGAGCTGTGCTGCTGCGGGCTCTGAGACCTTTCCTCTCCCCTCTCCACCCCCCAGCAAGCAGCATGAGAGCGAGGAAGGGGAGAGCCATCGGCGTCACAAGCACAAGAAGAACAAGCGCAGCAAGGAGGAGAAGGAGGCCAGCGAGGATGGCACCCAGGAGGGAGAGGAGCAGGACACCAAGGAGTGAGGGCCCCAGGAGGGACGTGCTCCTCTGGAACCAGCGGGGCGGCGGTGACGTTTCATTCTGGTTTTATTTTGTGTTTTCTTCTTGTTTTTTTTTTTCCCAAGGGAAGAGGGGCTGGCTCTGGGTGAGCAGTGAAGCTCATCACAGTGGTTTGAGTCGAGGCTGCACGTGCAGTTAAACTTTTTTTTTTGTTTTCTTTTTTGATACGAGACAAAATACAGCAGTACTAGTATATAAAGCACTGAGCTACTCTATTCATAAACATCCTTAGGGAGAACTTTGTTGTATCAGATCCTATGGTTTCTGATGGAAGATGGCTTCAGCTGAAACTAACGCATTTAGGTAATAGTTTTTGTTTATTTTTTTTATGACCATCATTCCTTTTTTGAAAAATAGGACAGTAAGTGCAACTTGAAATTTATTGTCCAAAGAAAAGTGTGATTTAGATCCCGAGAGCCAGCTTAGAGACTGGCTTCTAGTAGTGAAGTCTCACCCCCAGATACAGTTCTGTGTAGCTACAAAAACACGTTCCCATTTCTGTGTGCCAGGCAGACAGCCTGCGAGGAGGAGCGGCTTCTGCTGGTGGGCCAGGGTCTGACTGTGCTCTGCTGCCTTTGGGAAGCTGTTGTGTTCACACAGGGTATACAAGACTTCAAAGCTTCTTTTAATCCATCCCAAACGTAGTTCTACCATGTTAATGCCTGTAAGTGGAAAACCAATGGACAACCCATAGTAAGAGCATGAGTTTCTTTTTAATGAGCTTTGACTAACTTGTTTTTTTTTTTTTTTTTTTTAACTAAGGGTTGAGCTGAATAATCTAGCACATTAGGTAACAAAAAGTTCCATCTAGCAGTTTGCCCTCGTGGGGTTGGCTTATTTCTATTTGGATATTACCAACACTCCTGTGCAATGCATTCCTTCCCCTTAAAATAAATTCAGTCAAATTCCAGACTTTGTTTGGACTTTAGTACTGGTTGAGTAGGGTGGAAACCTATTTCTGGGTGGGAAGAACAGAGGAAGTTGTTTTGAGGGGTTTTGGTGTGCCTGGTTCTTAAAGAGAATGTTGCACTTCTGTTAGCATGAATCCACATGTGTCTCATTTTAAGTATCTTCCACTATTTTGACTTGATATTTCAAACTGTTCTAAATCCCTGCCCTAAAATAATGTGGTTTTGAAACTTTACATATTTTTTGTATTGTAATCTTGCAAGTCGGAGTGTCATGTGAAGCTTACAACTGTAGAGACTTGAGCCAGTATAGCACTATGGTAACAGTTTATATGCTATGATGGTGCATTTGATGGGTCATTAACTACCAAACCTATGGGGAGAAGAATAAAGTATGGGGTTTTTTTTGTTTTGTTTTGTAATATTGCTTTTAAAATGTGCTTTGAGGTCATGGGGTATAGATGTGTGTGGGGGGGGGAGGTGTGTGCTGTCAACCAGTTGCAGGGCAGGGCTGCAATCAGGCTTCAAGGCCCCAGTGCTCGGTCAGGGCCATGGGAGCAGCTGGGGCGTGGGATGGGCACGGGGGAGATCAAAACAAAACTGAGAGGGATTCAGAGTGCTGCGTGCACGCAGTCTGGAAGCACACTGGTGTCTTCTGTTGCTTGGGTGTACATCAGCATTGGCAGAGGCCACAGTTCAACTCGCTTTTTGGGCTGGTTGAGGCCATTTCTGCCTTGTCCCCCAGTGCTGTGCCAGCACAGCGTGGTACTGTGCAAGCAGGATTTGGCTGACAACAGTCGTGTCAGGAAAACAGGCTGCGCTTGTGCAAAATCCTATCCTTGGTGCAATTTGCAGCTGCCAAGCATGCTGGTGCAGCTGGCCCAGTGTAGAAGAGAGTGATGGGAGTGACAGAGAGCAGGAGCCAGCCCGGCTGCAGACAGATGTCTGCACCCTTGTCATTGCACTGTGGTGACAAACGTGCTCCCCCTCTGCTTGCACTGCAGGGGAGCATGGAAGAGGGAGAGGCGCCAGGGATCCTTGCCGGTACCTCCAGAGCGAGCTTGTGTTCTGTAATTATCAAATCTGTTTTTTTTTCCAGAACATGATCTCTGAAATCACTGGGGCACTGAAGGAAATGCCAGGCAGTGGCCCCCAGACCTGGCTGAGCTGCTTTTTGCCTTTCTTGAATCAGGGGAAAATGCTTGTCAATAGAATTTCATGCTAAGGTAAGTGTAGAGTTTGGCCCCCAGCCAGTTCTTTCTCCTCCATTTCTGCACTCAGGTCCATGTGGTGCCTCTCCAGGGGTGGACAGAGCTATCCTGCACCGCTGCCCCTTCTTTCTTGCTGTGTTTGTGGAGGTGGCAGAAGCTCCTACCTTTAAATAGGCGTAATTAACAGTGAACACATCAGTCTGCATCATGCTGCACCAGGGTTTCTCAGTGGCGTCAGGAGAAGGGGGAACAGAGAACCCTCTATTGAAGAGTTACTGCTGCCCATTCCTTCCTCTTGTATGTTGGTGAATGTCCTTCTAACAACAGACCCAAGCCTTTCACTGATACTAGCAGGCCTAACAGTTTTATTCTAATGCAGTAAATAGGGGTGAAATGTTTGCCTTTGATGTATTAGAGATTTATAAAGATGGAGCTTTGGAAATAATCTTGGCTTACGCCAAGTAACTGCTGCAGGTTTCATGTCATGTTCCTTGGGGTTACTGAATGGTGACTCCAATATTCACAACTGCTCAGGGAGTTAAGCCTCATTCCATAAAGCTTTTTATTCCCTAGGCTGGCTTCTTCAGTCCAATCAGTTCTGAGCCCCACGAGCACCAGTAAGATAACTAAGGGAAAAGATGGAAAGCATGCGGGAGTTGGTTTGGTTTTCCTTCTCCAATCACAGTGTATTTCTGGGTAGTCCAGCTCCTGTCCTGGGAGAAGCAGAAGTCAACTACATGACTTCCTGCCTGGCAAGGTCAGCTTCTTGAAGCCCTGTGTTGAGGGGACCTGTTCTGAGGCATTAGCTAATGTGCAAGAAGGTAAAGCGAAAAAATAACCAGCACCCATAGTTCATGTTGGTTTTCAGTAATATTAGAATAATTTATAAAGGCATCAAAACAAATTCAACATCTATTAACAAGCTGATCTTGCAATCAGTACTTAATTATGAGGACGTTTTGGTGAAGTTAAAGGCACCTTGAAACGAGATGGAGAAATACTAAAAGTCATGCTGCCTTCTGCAGCTTACCCTTCATTTGAATGGTCTGACCACCATCTGCATGGCATTTTCCTACCATCCTTTATGCAAGCCCTGTTTGTTACGACTCAGTAGGAAGTGCCTTCTTTCCACCTACGTAAATATTTACCGTTCCATATCGGGCACAGATTCTCTACCATGATAGGAAGGAGACCAAAACGCTTCACCTTCTTTTCTGTCAGATGCAGCTCCAGTGACTTGTTTTCCACAGGCACGTTTCTGACTTCAGAATCATTTTGCTCTGACTGTTCACTAGCAGCAACAGCTGGCCCTACTCTTTCTGCTGTTTAAGATGGTAGCTACGTTTATTGGCCAAATGGAGAGGCCACAGCATGCGCCAGGGAAGCTTTTGTGACAACTGGATCTTAAGCTATTTCTGTACAATAGGCTCCGATAACGGGGGGCCTGGTGTATACTGCCTTAAGCTAACAGCCAGAGGAAGTGAAGTCACTCGGTGTGTAAACAGCTCAATCATCTAGCAAGGAACAGGTCTGCTCTGCTCTAAGAGCCAATTACCAATAGCCAGCCCTAAGAAAAGCATTGCTGAGGACGACTGGCACATGCCTGCAGTCTGTTTGCTACCACAAGAAATTAAAACATTCATTCCAGGTAGCATTTTTACCAGAGAGAGAAACACCTTTGATTAATCTTACAGTCTGAGCTGGCCCCATAAAAGGTACAGCAGAAACAGCATAGAGAGAAGATCTCTGACGTGAGAAAGATCTGTTTCTTATACTGCTGGTTAACAACTAAAAAAAAAAGGACGGAATTGCTTCATGTAGAGTTTGTTTCCAGGTAGGAACTTAACAAGGTGTTGGAGGTGAAACCAACCTGCTGGGGCTTCACTCCCTGCATTCCAACCTTTACCTACACAGTGGGCTGGAACTGAAGCCCAAGGTGTCCTATTCCTGGAGGTCCCAAGCCAGCAAGCTGTAGTTCACTATAGCAATGACAGAGCTGCAAGCACAGCTTGTCCCTGCTGCCTCAGCTCTGCCTCTCAGCACTGGGAAACAGAGAGAAGACAGACAGCTTCCTGGGACAGGGGTTACTCATCAACAAACCTGTTTTCTTAGCCATCTGCCTTCTCTGGGAAAAGCTGGTCACTCATCAAGTCTTAAAACCAGAGACACCAAGCTGAGGAAGGGGATGAAAACTACACAAGTTCCTCATCTCTGTTACTGGTGATAGGACCTTCATAGGAGTCAACACAGCCCTGCCATGCTCAGTTGCCAGCTCTTCAGCTGCCAGCTACACACTTCTATGATGTATAAAAACATTCAGTAGATTGAAGCAGCCTAAGAACACAAGGCTGTGGGCTACAAGAGCTGCTTGATTGGACTGCATCCTTACAGTTTTATTAGTGGCTTTTAAAAACCATAAAAAATGACTCAGTGTCCAGTATGGCAGTAAGGTAGAGAGCAAGTAGCCAAACAGTATTCTTAAACTAGCAGGGGAAACAGGACGGTCACATGTTTTAACCTGTTCAAAACATTAAATAGAAAGAGGAGCTCTAGAACTGAAGAAAATGCCTCAAAGCAAAGATGGGCAATTCGTAGAGAAACACTGGAGAACCAGCTTTCTCTGCAACACCAATACTAACAAGCTCTAGTGAGTCCAGGAAGCTCCAGCTGTTCCGAGTCACCATTACTTTGAAGCTAACAATCAGTCGGTGTTAACCTCCACACAGTAAAGAAATGTTTTCTCCAAAAATGAAGTGAAAATTATCATGACACAATACACTGTATAGTGAGTTTCAGCGTTCCCTCAGTTTGTCACATTTAGCTCTGTGTGGTGGTCAGCAAATATCTGATGCCAAGGATGATCCTTAAGGCTGCTGCGTGATTTGTCACAGCTTTCACACAAGGCTTCCTGGCCAGGATACCACGGTAAGCGTCACTTTGTTCTTTTGCTCCTTCAACATTGGGATTAATTCTGAGTTGCTCATTCCAACTGCTGGTACTCCATTTACTGCCACTATTTCATCTCCACACCTAATCAAAAAAGACAGAAAATGAGCTTGTCATGAGTTAATTCATTAACACTGCAACCTTGGACACCAAGATCACCTACCCCACCCCGCACTAAGATCATAAATTCTTTATTGGAGTGACTCTTCAGCTAGATAAAGGGCAAGAAGAGAGCAGATCTAAGCACAGAGAAGTGGCTGCTGACAGGCTCAGTCCTGAATCCGAGGGCAGGGGAAGGACAGTGCTGGTGCCCAGTGACGGCAGTCAGGGGCACAGGAGTGCAACTGGCTGGCCTGGCAGCAGAGGGACGTGCCAAGAAAAATGCCCACGGGCTGAGGCATTCTGTCACTCTGTAGCTTGATTCAGTAGGTTTCTCAGGCTGCCCGCTTCGCCCAGCCACAGCACACCCAGCTACCTTCCATGTGGCTGTACAGCTTGGCTGCAGTGGGATGAGGTGCCAGAGCCAGCCCCTCCTTCCCTCAGCATCACAGGGCTCCCTGGGCAGTCAGGGCACCCAGCTGGCCCCAAGCCCCCACCAAGGCTCTGCCCTTCTTTCACACTTCCCAGGGGAGCAAAGCCTGACTCACTGCACTAAAACTGTCCCCCTGCCAGAGAGCAGCCTGTAACAGCACTGCACTTGCAGCCTGCTGCATGCTTGTGGAGGAGCTGGTTCTGGTGGATCCTGGAGGTAATGCAGTAGTGTTCTGTGGGGTGCTCCAGCACTACTACTCCAGCATTACTGACAGGGCAGCAAGGCTACCTTCCTTTTTCTCTACAGGAGGGCTTTTGTTACTTCCATTAAGACAGTCTTCATAACCTAAGAGACTTTTTACTTAGAAGCCTCTAAGGTTAATCTGGAACAACCCCTTTCTAGCTCTTCTTAATTACTCAATTAAAACCTTTACAGTCTTTTAAAATACAGCAGTTAATTCCCTTTAGTAGCTAGTTACACTTTTATAGAAAAAACACTCATTAACATAGAGCTTCGGTAACACTATTAACTGCATAAATGAGCATCTATGGATTAGAAGTCCTTAACTTTTAGTTCAGCCAGTTAAAAGGGTAAAAGCCCTCCAGGGAAATGATATCTACTGCCACTGGTGGTGCCTCTGCCTCAAGCCCCAGGACCCTAGGAGGGGTTCACACTCACTTCAGCCTTGCGTTGCGACAGGCAGGCGTCCCAGGCACGATGGTTTTGATGAAGAAGGGCTGGTTTCCTTTGCTCTCCTCAAAGCCTCCGACAATGCTGAAGCCCCAGCTTTCCAGGTTACCTTTGCTAAGGACAATATCTTGACAGCAGTGAAGGTAGCTGCAAAGACAGGCACAGCCAAAAACAGAGAACATTTGTAAACGTGCTTCAGGGAAAACCGCCTGACCAAAGGTTTACGTTTTCCCTTAGGGGAAATGTTTTCCTTGGGGCAAGTGTGGCTCTGTAACAGCCTTGCCTTTCTTCTCGTTTTATGGGCTGAAGGCAACCTCTTTGTGCAAGGTGTGTTGTGGGGTGATTGTCAGATCTGAAGATGACAGTCTTTTAGAAGTCTTAGTACTGTCAGTGGTAGACAAAGAGTTAACAAAAAATGACTGTGCTCTCAAAGGGTTTGTGACCTGAAAAATTCATGAATTCACATCAGAATAACTTCATGATTTTTCCTATCAAACATTTTAATAGACAAAACCAAATCAACTGTAAACAGCGCTGTTAAAGCCCATGCAGTCAATGGGAATGGAGGTTTTTATTCTGCATGTACACCGTATGCTTGGTACAATGAAGGCATTCAGCAGCCACATCTCACCGATGGCAAGCGAGCACTATGAGGCGAGGCAGCCTTCGTACATAAGATACCAAATGGCAGATCACTGTGTGCTAGCCCCGCTCACTGAGGGGCATTCCCAGTGAGCCTGAGGCACACGGCAAAGAAGAACACAACAACAAAGTGCCAACAGCACTTGTGCCCTGAGCTCGAAGCACAAGCGTGTGCCAGGCCCTTGCAAGGCATCTGAAGAGGTGTGGCAGGAGCACAGGCCAACAGTCAGGTAATGTTCTGGCACCAGCAGGCTGCCAGGCTGAGTGGAACTGCTGCTGATCACCCACTGAGGTATTCCAGCAGCTGAACTTCTCCTTGTAAATGTTTCTGCCTCAAGGGCTTTGCTTGAGCAGTTTGCAGATGAGTTTCAGATTTCAAAAGCCTTCTCAGTTAACTTCTCACTGAGACAATGATCCAATTATCTGCTTTGGAACTGCAATTTAGTTTTGCACCAGTTCCTCATACCAGTTAACACTGGGAGACCCAGCTGCAGCTTACTAGTGCCTCCAGTTTTCTTCTACTGGTATTATACAAATTTAAAAAACACAGCTATGACAAACATATATGGCATCTGGTGCAAATAAATAGCCCAGAGAACAAAAGTGCTACTTCAGCATAAAACATAAGTGAGCACTGAACACATTCTCCAAGAGTTGAAGAAAGCTCTTTGCTAGAAATCTATTTTCATATGAAAAGGGGTTTTTGGGAGGAGAAACATTAATTCACCATAATGGAAAATGACCATGGGAAAAATATTTTAGACTTAACAGAAAGTAAAGGTGCAGATTTTATTCTGGGAAGCTACCTGCTGGATCTGCATCCCCTTCAGAGTTTGTGGAATGTGCTGCTCTGGTGGGGCCACAGCAGGGAGTGCCTGAAGGTCACTGCAGAAGAGCTCAGGCTTTGTGGACTGGCTGCAGAGAGACTCTGAAGTGAGAGGGATGCTGCTTTCCCCCCACCCCGAGCATTAACAGCCATGCCTAGAGTGATGTGGGGCTGTTTCAGGAGTCAAAGCTGATACAGAGCGAGACGGTAATGCAATCTTCAGGATTCAAAGAGCAATGAATTAAGACCCCCAACACCATGTTTTGAGATGGTGTTTTATACTGTGAGTAACTGGTATTTATTTAACGTAACGCTATGAAGAAATGAAGTTCCTGCACTATCTTCTGTGACACATTCAGTGATCATGATAAACATTCAATCAACAGTAATTAGCAGTATATAATTAACTTGGAACACTCACCACCACCAAATTACTAGCAAAACAATGGAGAGAGTCGAAGTTTACGGAGACAGCAGGGTTTCCCACAGTTGTGTTACAAGAGAAAAAAGCCAGAATGTCAGGCACCTGGCTCTGTTGCCTGAGGCTGGAGAGAAGAGCGTTCCCATCTCGCCCCTCCTGCAGCACAGATGTCTGCATCTTCATCAGGCACGCATGGCCGGAGGCAGGGATGGAAGCTCTGACCCAAGCTTACACACCAAATGCTGTGGTGTCCAAGCGGCCTTACAAGCACAGAGTGTTTTTTGTTTAAGAGGACTGTGACCAAGATGCTCGTGTTATTCTGTCACCTGGCATCCCAAGAAAGACACAGGACCAGGGCTGTGATCTCCTGAAACTGATCAGTGCCAGTAGCCTGGCACATAACCCAAGATCTGCAGGACAGGCTGCAGGGGCTGCGCAGCTCCAAGCCAGCATGTCACTGAGTGAGCCGGCCTGACAGCATTTGATGTAAAGAAAATAACCCACAGACACAAGAACCAAGACTAGAATTAAACACTGTAGGCTCAAGTGTTGCAACAGCTGAGTACATTTCTCTAGCCCTGAGCACCAACTCTGACTCCAGTCTTTCAGCATTAAAGTTTCCTCTGAGAAGGATGAAAGGATTTTTCTGCTCAGAGTAGCTGCTGGAAAAAAATGCTGAACAAAACTGAAATCTTCCATGCCATCAGCACTAAGCTTAAAGCTTCCACATTAATTCCTACCAGGTCTTATTACAAGCGGATGGGAAAGTGGGTGAGAAAGAATTAGAGTGACTTTTATTACTGGAAACAAGAAGAAAAATTTTGTCAGCTCCTAAAGGTCAGAGCAAGAAAGGAAGCCTGAAGAACAGAAAGGGGATCTGAAATCACTGCTCCCTGCTTCAGTACTGAGACCTTCTAACAGGCAAAGGAAGGGGAGCCCACATTACCACCAGGAGCAAAAGGATTTCAAGCAATGCAGTACGTGGCAAGTAATGTCAGCCTATGCTTGAAATGAAGGCACGTTCCCAGTGAGTAAAGAGCGGGCACCAGTCCCTGCAGCAGGAAGTGTAGTGATGCTGGGAGCCAGCACACATCCGAAGAAACTGGAAACGGAAGAAGGGAGAAGGCATGGCCAGTTTTTCCTGCCTGTACTTCACTGCTGGAGCACCCGAGAGGAACGAGCACCTGCTGGCAGCTGATGATGTGTACCCAGGTTTGGGCTATCCAGGTACAGCTTGAACTGGTTCACACCAGGCCCGCACAGAATGGACGGGTTGATTCTGAAGAAGAGTGGAAGAAACTAAAGGATTGTGCTGAGCACAAGCCAAGTTAGTCACCTGAGACACAAAGCTACCTTGCTTGGGCTGTTTTGTTTAGCGCTTACAGGCTGCTAAGTAACACAAGGGTAACATAACAAGAGGCTTCTTAGTCTTTCTTCTTTCAGGTGCCTCAAGAAACAAGGCTATAAATAATCTGAGCTTCCCACAAAAGGGTTTGGCTTTACTGTTCTACATTCATCTCCTGCATGATCCCTCTCCAGCTACCTGAAATGACAACAGATTCTATCTTTTCTGGCTGAATATACTTTCATGAAACCACAAAAGTGAGCAAACAAGAGGTTCACCTCACCAGAAAGGAGACAGAAATTAAAGTTCTTGACATCTCAACTCTGTAACATGCAACATATCATGTTGCTGCTAAAATCTTTGTTAAGTTCACAATCCAAAGCTTTGCAGCAGGGAAACTCAGCAATTCAGAATGCTTCATGGTAAAGATCGCACAATTACAACAGCCGGAAAGAATTAGACTGAAAGAGTTCCTCCAAATGAGATAATCAGAATAGATACTGTCTAGCAGCAGATACCTGCTGGCCTCCGTAATGCCACTTAGAAAGAGAGACAGTGACTTCAGCTAGTGACAGTTCAGAAGGGACTGGTTCTACGCTGACTAAATTTAAAGTCAGTGCCTCAAATTCCAAAATGTATGCTTTTCATTTTCTGTGTTACTTCTCTTAGAGGAGAAAAAAAAAAAAAAAAGGAAAGAAAAAGGTTTTCAGAAACTTCTGAAACACGGTTACTGTGCAACAGAAGTGGAAAAATGAAGAGTAATGTTGTAAGAAACAGATGAACTTTTTATGCATTCATTGTGCTATGATCTCACTGACAGATGAGGCTTTCCTCTGCCTTAAAGCTAACAAGGATACTGGCAATGCTTCCATTGACTTACCCATGAAGAAGTTCATTTCTAGTGTTTACGTCAGCCCTGGGACAGATCTCTATTCGATCACCAAACAAACGTACCTAGGCAATCCAAGCCACGTGATCCAGAGGGGAGACCAGCTGAATCCTCGCTCCTTGATGTCCAGAGAGGGATCTGTGGGGTCTGTTGAAAGGATTTCCAAGGCTTTCAGTATGACTGAGTGGGAAGCTGCATTAGATTTCAGCGCTGAGACAGCTTCATAGTAGTTCAGGTGAGTCAAATCAATGCCGTTTATGCTCAAAAGTACATCTCCTGTTGATTAAATAAAATGGGATTATTGCAAAACTTGTGCTACGAAGCACATTTCTGCCTCAAGGTCTCATGTGGAACCCTGCTTCCAATTCCACTTTACTATCTAAATCCAAATTCTGCTTAAGAACAGTTCCCAACCTGTAAAGGATCTGAGAGTCTCCTTACCTCGCTTGATTCTGCCATCCCTGAAGAGGCACCCGATGGGCTGTACACTTGTTACATATATAGGGAGCTTGTTTTTGTTATCTCGTCCACCTCCAATTGTTATTCCTAAGGATTCCTTTGGTTCTTTCTTTATCGCAACTGTCTTTTCATGACTTATATATCCTGGAGGTAATTCCTACAGCAAAATGACAGTACAATACACAGAATCATTAATGCAATTAACATGGGAAGCTCAGAACCAGAACAAAATAACAAAACATTATGTTTCTTTAACTCATAACATTTGGCAATACTGCTAGATGACGAAGTCAGCTTCTCTTATACTCGCTCTGGGTGAAAATACTACTCTGTATTTCCAGTGTGACACCAGTATGACTGAGGCATAGCTGTCTGGGAAACAGCTGCTCCCCCAACAATCCTCCTTCCTTTTGCTGTAAAGAGATGCTCACTCTGAGAACAATTTTGCACCAAGGAACAAGCTACCAACTCATTTCAAGGCCATTCATATCAAGCAATCAATCTTTCTCTGACTACTACTAAACTGGGATCAGTAACTTCTGAATCATTTTTTCATGCATGACTGAAAAGGTACGTGGAAACTCTTTATATTAGAATCACCACTCATCCTGATTTCTGCTCATCAAGCCAATATGACACAAATGGATAAAACAGGCAAGAAGGAGATGTTTTCGAGATACAGTATACAAAACAAAAATCAAACTTGAAGATGCTGACAAAGATGGCCAGCATCCCCAGAAGATGAACGTTTCAAATGATTATGAGAGTATTATTTAAATTTTAATTAACAGAGTTCATTATTTCCCTGTTAATTGCAAGTAATTGCAGACGTAACCAACTTTGGAGGCAGAAGTAGGTTCCTTACTAACCTTCAACAGAGGCATTTAGATACAGAAGTATAGGCAGTTTTAGAATGTTTTCTCCCACAGCTGGTAGCTGTGAGTTTGCACAGAGCAAATCGCTGGTACAAGAGACTGGCAACTCTCTTGCAGGATATTCTTATAACATGCAAATGGATGGCAGAATGGCAGATACAACACTCAAGTCACAGCAGTACTACAGTGTGATTTGTGTTGTTTCTACTTCCGTGTCACAGAGCTGTGTAGCTCCAAACCAGAAGCGTAACTTAATACCCCTGCACAACATCCCAAACGTGTTGTGCTTTATCAATGTCCAGTGCTGGCCCTGTTAGAGTCTCATGGACTGTAAATTTCCCACGGCCCTTTCCAAACAAGGAGGGATTAAACCCTAGTTCTGCATCAATGTTACAGACATTTGAGGAAATTTTGATGTTTTTTTCCAGTAGATGATAAACACACAGTTTTCTAGTGCCAATAGCCACAAACATGCTGCTTGTCAACAGCTCAAGAAGAAAGGAGCGACTAATCAGTTTTGTACAATAAATAACTGTCACAGAGCTAACATAATAGATCTACTAGACCAGGAGTAACCAGTGCTTTTGCTGTTATTTCCAAGCTTACCTTCTGGTAGCTGGACTTTCGTCTATAGTGACTCTGGTCTAGTCTTCTGCGGTGGTGCACTGGGCTTCCTCCACTGCTGCTGCTGCTGTTGTTTGACGTGCTGCCATCTTCCCCTGGGTCCAACAGCTGCACACCTGGCTGCCTCAGCACTACGAAGTTTACTCTGGATTCGCTGGTCTGCCAGGAGCAAAAAGAGCATCTGAAACCATTAGAAGGCCAAGTCAAGCAAAAGAAGGCAAAAAGTGGAGGAAGCAATCCTCCCAGCCTATATGCCACATCGGTTGTTCAGCACTTCACCCATTCATTTTTCCCCAAAATACCTGTAGACTTGACCTTTTGCCTAAGATTGCTGCCAGTTAAAAACTCAACCAGCTGTATATCTGGCCTTGGCAGAACTACAGGGAAAGTATTCACTATTGTTACTGCTCTTCTATCTGAAAGAACAAACTAAATTAATCCAACAAAACCTTATTGTGAAGGACTCCATTGGGATAAGGCATCTGTGCTTGCTTGGGGCATTTCCTGCAACAGATGAGAGAAGTACAGCTGCTGTTCTCACTATTGGACATGAACCTGACTCTTCTGGTGCCACAGCATCGTGCAGCAGTGAGTTCCCTGGCCTGGGAAGAGGGACTGTATCAACTGCTCTGCTTTTGCTGTTGTTTCAGTCAGTTGGTTGGTCTGTGTGTGTTTTTAAACTACTGAAAGACAGGGTTTTTACAAAACAGAATTTAAGTCTCTCGGGTCCAAAATCACTCCAGGATGCAATTCATTATTTTTTCCCAGACAAGTTGGCACATATTTACGTCTCCACAAAATATATTGTAAATGTTGCATCCTGCTTTGGGGATTTGCCCTCCTCTTGATCCCTGAGTAGGAGACTATGTACAGTACAAATACATTATACGTGCAAATGGTACTTCACAATACAGATAGGACTCTTTTCTCCAAACAGTTTGTAATCAAAATTAGAACAAAGTTTAACGAAGAAGCTCTCAGAAGAACAGATAACGTTTGAAGGATGTCACAGTTCTACAGAATGTCACTTCAAAAGGAATTAAATCCCCAAAGCCACTGGAGCCAGTTCTGAGGCTTACTGATCTCAGTGGAATCAAAAGAGAGTTCCTCATACAGGAGTTACACTAGCATGCTACTACAGAAATATAGCAGCATGAATGAAAAAATATATATTCTAATAGGTCATAGTATGGAATCACACATACAGCAGAAGGAAAGATCTCAGATCTCAACACTGGAATCCTGCTGTTTTTCTTCTATTCTCCCACTCCACTGCACTCTCCTTTGCTAATTAGCAGGAAGAGAACTGGCTCTCCCTCGCTCTGCTGACCTCAGATCCTTTCCAGGATATAAACAATATGTGATCAGATGTATTGTGTCAGGATCTTCAGATAAAAACAAACTGGAGGTCACCGCCTAGGAAGATAAAGAATTTAAAAACTGATCTACGTGACATTTGCTGCACACATAGCAATGCCTATTCCTCAACCAAAATTCCTTGTCTGCTCTGTTCACCAAAACATCTGGCACGCTGCAATAAGAACAAATCCCTACTGTGAATGAAAAGGCCACCTTTTTCCTACTCTTCTTTTAGCATTTTAAGAACTTTTTAGTCTGGTATGTTGTTTTCCAGACTCCCTCCACAGCCTGTCACCTCCCCAAGCAACACCTTCAGTTTGACTGCTTGAAGCAGAAGGAGCTGTCCTAATCTCTTCTGGTTTCTGTGATGTATGCATCTACACGGTGCATACAAATACTTATTCTGCAAGAAAGTCATCACACCACCACACCACAAAGAAACTCCAATTGCTTTGGCTGAACTGAGGTGCCACGAGCAACTGCCTCACTTCAGACTTGTCAGAGATGACTCACAACGTATTCCCACTCTTCATGTTTATCTTCATTTGGAGGCAGTGCTTCCCACACATCTGCAGAGAAGCCACTTTTCCAAGGAGAGATTTCAGGGAAGGCAGTCTGCTCCAGCATGTTCTGTTAGCCCCTGGGTCAGAGCAGGAGCCCTGCCATCAATGCAGGCAGCTACAGTATCATTAGCCACACAACCTCTCCACATTATAAATTACCTGGATGATCTGTGCAGCAGTCTCAGGCGTTCCTTGCCTCAAATCCTGGCCATTTATAGACAGGACTCTGTCATTCCGACTCAGCTTCCCATTTTTGGCTGCCAAACCTCCCTCTAGCAGATCTAGAATAAAAATCCCTGCCTCATCGGTCTTCCTGATCAGTTTGATTCCCAAGGGTTCGGATCGGTCTCTCTTCATCAAGGTGACATGGATCACTTCCTGGTTTGTAGCAGAAGTGGAGTCCTGCTGTGCAGTCTTATTGGAAAAGCCTTTCTCCTGCAGGACCATGAGGTGGAGAACAGGACCTGGGTGGCGCAGGAAGGACACAGCTTGGCAGTGAGTCACACTGCTGATGTTGACACCATTCACCTAGAAAAACAAACAAACCAGAGTCCCTAATCAGAACCTACATAATTTAGGCACTGTCTACAATGCAGAACATCACCAAGCTGGAGACAGGATGCATAATCCCTATGCAGTGCCTTGACTGAAGCAGCTGTTTCTCATGCACATTACAGAGCAGAATTTTCTAAAAAAGGAACGCAGAAGAAAGGAGGTGAGATAAGGCCATCAGTGATGGCGAGTAGCTGAGTACACGTATGAGATAGGACCGCTCACATAACCAACAAACCCCAAACTACAAGATGTTAAATCATGACGTGTATGTCATAACACTGCAGAACTGTTTTCCACTAACTTCCAGCATTCAATATACTCCTGCAGGAGAAGAGCCAAATTGCAGATTTGCTTGGAAGAGAGGTCCGCAGTCCACAAAACTTCTGGAATCATCAATCTAATCATGCTTTTACCAAGGTAACTCTGAGAAGCTGATTTTCACTTTGTTGTCACACGTTCTTTCAGGACGGCAGTAGAGCTACTAAGTGCAGGGACCTGCTCCAATTATGGTCCAGTCAAGATTGTACAGCTTGGATAAAACAGAAGTTGTGTTGTTGGTCTGCACAAGAAATCAACTTGGAGATTGAATCGGCCACTTGTGCGCAAGGCTCCCAGTCATTACTGATGTCCACAGCCCAACAGGATAATTAGGTCTTTATGGCTTGTCAAGTGATTGGGTAGCCATAGCCAGAAGGTGCTAACGGTTTTTGCTGCATGTGGGTTTTAGTGCTGTAGGCAAGCCTATGTCACCTCAGTTAGCACACTCCAACAAGTGTAATGGAATGTTGGGTTAATCTGGAAACTAAATCTGGCCATGGGTCAGTATGTACAAGGCTGGTGCTCCTTGTTACTCAGATTATATATGTGATGCTGACTTCAAGGTGTAACGTCTTCAACTTCCAACCTGCCCATTAAGGAAATGCAGTTTAAGCAACATAGTAGAGCAAGTAACTATGACCTCCAAGCTAGAGCACAATCCACTGGAGAGGAAAGGTGCTACCGGCTGAAATTTATTACATAGAGATCTTTTCACTTTATACAAAATGGTGTGAATTCCAAAATCTCAAGGGATCAGAAGGGTCCTCAAATCTACTTCTCAGCTCCAGGAGACAGACGATGCTACTGCCAGACATGTCTGATCAGTGCTTTAAGAAAAATCTTCTCTGTAGAGATTTCCCAGTTTTTCTAGGCAACTTTGCCTGTTCATCCCTTAAGTGAAGAGAAGCAATGAGACAAGTGGGTTGCATACCTCAAGAATATGGTCTCCAGGTGCTATTCTTCCATCCGCAGCAATGACAGAATCCCGCAAGACTTCCTGAACAACAATGTTTCCTAGTGGGGTGTCCTTACCCCCAACTATCCTCATCCCGAGCTCTTCCTCTGGATCTTCTCGGTGAATTTCAATTGTGCTCGTTTCAGCCACAAGGCTAGCTCTCTGAGGAACGTCTGATGGTGGAAATTGAGGAGAAAGAAACAACACATGAATAGAACCTTCCCCCACACAGCCCCACACACTGGCAGGTTGTGTTCAGAAGTAGAATCTGGAGGGAAAGGAAGAGAAAGCAGCTATCAGGTGAGGAAAAGCTAGGTCAGACTGACAGCTAAAAAGGCCCTATTTCTGTAGTTTCTCCAGAACATTTCTCATCTTGCCCTAACTTGTGGCAAATTTTAACTCTCTCTCTGCTATTTCTTGTGCTTTATTACAGGGCATTCTGTGTGTTTCACTTAGACACTGATTTTTCTTGCTGGGACAGCTGGAATCCTAGAAGCACACATGCACTAATCCCAAATTCCACAGCACCCATTAGAGAAGGGGACTGATGAGCTATAATTACTGGTCTGTCATGAGGAGACTCTACCACAGGCAGCTCACTGCAACTTCCCTCCTCTAATTTCCTTTCCTCCTCTTCTCCCATCTCTCCTGTAACACAGGAGTAATGTTTACCTATTTCACAGCCTCCCTGAAGCCTAAGGAGCACTACTCAGACACTTTGAAGATGAAAGTTGTCGTTAGCAAGTCACTGTAAAGCTACCAGCACTGCAGCATTTAGGCAGGCCCAGCACTCTAATGAAGCCAAGCAGACTGACTGCAAAGGTGAACTGCAGCTGTCATACAAAAGATGCTAAATCTGCTCCAAGTGTACTAAGGGAAAAAGCCAACCGAGAACTAAGCTGACGCATGCAATAGCACATCAGCAGACAAGCACCCAGCTCCAGTCTCTGCACACCTGGAAACTGAGACACACTTTGAAACACGGCACCAAGATCTCTACACTCCTGCCTTCCAGCAAGGATTGAGACAAGAGGTTCTAGGCTGCAGTGCAGATGGTTACTTTTATCTGCTAGGGTTTCATAACCAATTACTAATCAAAAACCTGGCGAGGCTATACAAACACACTTACTTTGTACTGTTAGGGAGGTACTGACCACTCCAGGAAATCGACAGTATATTTAACTTTCTGAACAAGATTAAGAAGTTGGAGCATTTCCTAACTACTAGTTATTTGGCTTCTATAAGTGCTTTTAGTGCTGCATGTTCCCACTGAGAGAAACTGCATTTGTTTCTGCAAAGAAAACTGCAAATACAACATTCACTGCAGCCCGAGATCTCAGAGCTGTCTTGCATTGGCAGTTCTGTGTTTCTGAGCAGATCTTCCCGTATCTGATGCACGTGAATGCATCTCCCCTCTCCTCAAGAACAAGCTGAGGAAAGAGATTATTTCTAAGACTACTAATGAATAATACTGAGGATATCTAAGAACGCTGGGGACATTTTAAAAATTGAAGTGTCTGAAATAGTTACTTCATTTTTTATATTATAAAAGGTAATTATGTAATTACATCTGTTTATCAAACTCTCACCTTCTTCAGTCTCCTCAAAAGCTGGATTAACCAGTCCAGGCTCTGCAGTCCCTAGTGATACCACAGCAGCTGCGGAGCTTTCTGCTACAAGCGTGGATCCTCCACTGGGTACCTCTGCATCCCTGGGCGTGTTCGTCTCCACCTTGGTGAGGGGCTCTTCCTTCCCTTTGGAAACAGGGTTCCTTTTCCGTTGTTCACATTTGTATTTCTTGAAACCAGGACACCTAGAGAGAGATTGTCAACAACTGTAAGTGGCTAACCCAGCACACATAGGATCTGTCTGACAAAGGCAGGCAAGGAAGCATGTTCAGGATCTCAGCAGCTGCTGAGCTTGTATCACAGATGCTTCAAGTCGTTCTCATTCCACTTTCAGCTTATACTTGCATAAGTAACAGAGCGGCCTTCTTATTCTCTTACTTTCAAAATTATGAAGCTCAATATTTTTAAAAGGAAAATGCAGTAGAAAGAGGACTTACTCTTGCTAAATATTTACATGGCAAACTCACAGTGAAGACAATACCTCTTTTAAAACATAAGCAAACACTTAGCTCCGTGCTTTTAGAGCTGATGATGAACTGTAAATTTATGCAAAGGAAGTGACTCGAATTTCAAGCTCAGCCCTGAATCAGGCTTTGTTTTTAACGAGCTGGTAACGCGGGAGAGCTGTCAGCAGAGCTTGCTTCTTTTTCCCCTGAACGAGGCCTGACCCTCGGGCAGCTCCCGGCCTCCACTTCACGCAGAGGATGAACGGGAGCAATTCGCAGCAGCTTTACTCCCACTGACCACTCCCCACCTGGAGGTTCAAGGAGTAATTCTGCATTCAAAAAAAAATGCGCTCTGCGTGCAGTTACACCGTAGCTATCTCAGCAAAAACAAGTGAGGAAAAACAAGCTCTTTTATCAAAAGCACTTAGAGAAAAGTAGCAGGTAAAGAGGGCGATGAATGCAAAAGCGTCACTTTCAGAGACAACAGTAGTACTGGGTGTTTACCGCAGTCACTTTTCAAATTAAACTCTATCTACATTCTGGATAAACAAGCCTTACCCAGGTATTACTTCCTCCGGTGTATGCCTGGTCATCTGTTGCTTGGAGCCAACAGGATGACCCTAAAAGTTAAAGGCAGAAGCTAGCTGACCCATTTGTGCGTGTCCCTCTTAAATGGAAAAATAAATGAGTTTTGCTAAGGGCAACAGAATCTCCCAAGAAACAAGCTGCTATATGCTACTTATTTCCTTAGTTATCCTACTATAATTTAATCTCACAGTTAAAAAACACAAACATCCAAACCCCAGTGTAATTTTTTTCTCCTTTTTTTTTTTTTTTGCTTTTCAATCTAACAATGCTCACAGCCCGAAGTCATGACTTTTTGGAACACTCCATCCCCATGGAGATGCTAAGAACTGTATATGGGAAGGATATAGTTTCCAGTCAGGTCTTCACCATAAACACTGAAGGGTGCCTCCCTCTCCCACATGTAACTCATGCATCAGAGGGATTAGCAAGTGACAGAAGTTTACTGGTGCCAGGGCAGGCTTATGGAGCTTGGAGGAAGGTTCTGACCCCTCAGGTCTGTACCCAGCCCCGCTCTGGCCATGCCCATGCCACACCACAGCTACATAGGCAGCCCTGTCTGCAGCATGAGCATTCAGCCTGATGGTAACGAGAAAGCAATACGGAGCCAGTTCAAGGACACTGTAAGCTTTCCCAGAGCATCTTCCGTCACTGCCCCTGGCTCTAACAGGAGCTCTCAGCTTGTGGTAACAAAGACAGGCAAGAACTGCAAGGGTATGTGCTTGGCTGGAACCATGAGTGGATCCCAAGTGCTGGGTCACCTATTTTTAACAACAGCGTGGACTCAAAAAGCTACAACATAGCTGAAGGGAAACAAGCCGCGTTTCTCAATCCCCACTGAGAAAAGTACACCTTGCTGATGAAGCTCTGCTTCTGCCTGCAGTACAGCTTGCACTTAGCTCCCTTTCCAGCAATCATTAACTAGGAACAGATGTTATTCCATACCACGGCAAGACCTCTGTCACTGGCACTTCTTTCAAAGCTCAGAATTTTGCCTGCCACCGGCTCAGCCAGCAATGGAAGTATTAAAACACATCTCTGCTGGCAAGTGCAAGAAAAATACCTCTTCCTCTACACAAAGGGGAAAATGTGTATTTTATTTGCTTCTCTTTCTGAGCAGAAGAATGAGAGGATAATGGAATTATAAGTAGGTGATTCAACAACTGCATAATGCACAGCTTGGAGGGACTTACACTATTTGGATCAAAGACATATATTGCGCATGTTAATTGGACCAATTAAACTGGTAACACTGCACGATCCCTTGCCTCCAGAGTATTGACTTAGTGCCTTTCTTTTCCACACAAGTGAAAGAAGGAATATGCACGTTTGTAACTGTTTATAAAGAGTCAGGCTCCCCATATCAGGACACAAAATTTATATACATTTGAGTGGTTTTGTGTCTGCAGACAACTTGCCTGCAAGAAGGCAAGGAAGGACCTCAACCTTTGTCCCTGGAGCACACGGGAGCTTGCCTCCCTAACCCACAATTACGCTGTCTTCACACACCCACCTTTCTGGCCTCACCCCCTGTCACCTCACCTCTGCTGTCCCATTTTGTCCCCATCTAAAAAAACTTTCTGCTCAGAAGCACAAGAGACAGATGGCGTTATATGAGGAGTGATAACGCAAGGTAAATGGGAAAGCACCTGTTCTGCAGGTGAGCTTCTAGTTCACACCGTTGCATTGACTGCTGACACTCTGCCTTGAACGGACAGATGACAACCAGCTTATCCAGCAGGTTTCGGACTAGAAGGCTGGACTTGTGGCACTGCTGGAGAGAGAGTTTCTTCCGATCCATAGGACAGAAGTTATACTCCTGCATGAAGTTTTCAAGGCACTTGAAACAATAGGTATGTCCACAGGGGGTGTCCATAGGCTGGAGTAGAGGCTGAAGGCAGATATGGCAAATGAGTTCATCGTCCACTTCATTCTGAAAGTTGTAGAGATGATTGTCCGGCAAGAGGTGGAACTGACCGCATTCACAGCAGAGCTCACCAACGTGGTACGCCTGCTCTTCTGCTGCAGGATCAGCCATGATGGCCAGGAAGTGTGCTCCCAGGGCAGCAGGAAGGAAACGTGTCCTGTAGAGCTGTCTGTCAGAGTTCCTCTGCTGAAAAGAAGAGAAAGAGAGATTTCCAGCCAACTGCCAGCTCACGATATAGCCAATTAAAAATTAAACTGCATTCTCGCCTGAAGTCTCCCCTTGTATCCTCACACCCACCAACCCCTTAAGAGTTCTTCCTTCCAGAGAGATCCTGTAAATGATCAACACAGGGATGAGAGATCACTAGGACCTGATTCAGCAAAACGTTAAAGTGGATGAACTGAAGCTGAAATTACTTTACGTGCAACAGTGACACGGGGTACATAAAACCCCGCTAAACGTATGAACTAGAAACGCTGAGACAAACACTGCACGTTCCTGAGAGAGTAATTTTTACATGGACCATTTTTCAGTAGAGCTTTCCAGATGATACTGAATATTACTCATTGATAAGATATGTGGTGAAACATCAGTTTGGGGATTTCTAGTTGTCTGGATTTTTAGTTTGGTCTTTTTTTGGCAGGAGTTGTCTGAGGATGAGGAAAAAGAAGAGGAAGAAATTTCAAAAGAAACAAAAAAATCTGAGCCACATTTCCTTCCTCTTAAGCTCACTCCCTCCACAAAACGTTAGTGTTAACAAAGAATGCATTGTTCCCTTCTCATCCATGCCTAAATTTACTCACGGAAACATATCTTCTATGAAAAGACTCAAGTTTTCTAAGGGGGGAAAAGCCATGAATACAGTGCATGTCATAGTTAGCTGCACTGTAAGACAAAGGCTTGAGCTTCTGTTTTTTACAGTAAGGGTAAAGGACCAACTGAGCTCTTTGCAGCTGCTGCTTTATTGATTTTAATAATTGTGTTTCCAGTCACGCCCCTTTTCAATCTTGCCTACTGTAATTAAATATAAAATTCACCTGAGTTTGCTAGCAGGTCACAGGCAGAGACACTGCTGCAGGAAGGATTACTCTTAATCTGGGGATGCGGTACTAGATGAAGCTAACACTCGGTTATACAACTGGGTTTTCTGTTGTAGAGGTGATATTTTTTTTATTTGGAAGTTCATTAAAAAAATCCCAGTTTAAAAAAAAAGCACAACTGTGATGAAATGGAAGATGTCTGAAAACAGTTGCTTTGTCTGGAACAGGTAATAGCCTAAGCAAGAGCGAACAGCAGTCTGCACCAGTGCCTGGAGGACACGGCTGGCACGCAGCAGTGACGTTGCAGGAGGGTAGGCAAGAACAATAAGATAGCAAGAACAGCCAGAAAAAATTAGTCATGGGTTTCTAATAAAAAACATACATCATTCCACCTCAATTAATTGTCAAGCATACGTCATCTATTTAATTAAAGGGATAATATATCACTGGCAGAATCAAGCGACTTCCCGGGCAAATTTTTACCTTGCTACAGAAAGCCGGTGGCAGTTGCAGGGGGGAAGCAGGCACCAAGATGTTCACTTCTGCTGCTGCAGTGCCAGAAAGCATCTTCCTCTGGAGGAAGGCACTTCCACCAGGCATACAGCCTTTGCTCTTCTCGCTGCATTCCCTCCTTAACTCTTACCCACAAATGGAAACATGTGCCCTGCCCTTCCAGAAATGCCACTGTTCTTTGCTACTTACCTGTCTGCATCAGACTGACACCTCCACTGTTTTTCTTACTGAAAGCTCCTATTGGATGTGAAGCCTTCCCGCATGTGAAAAGGAAACATTTCAGCATCAGTCACCTACCAGTGCTGATCAATCACCCAGCACTTGCAGTTAAGGAAGCTTCCAAGACTAACACCTACCAACACAAACTACTTGTGCTTCAGGTTGTACTATTTGCATAAGATTTTGGCAAGTGATTAAACAATTCTACTGTCTCAGTGAAAACAAACTCTATGATAATTTTGCTGATAAACAACTTCTAAATGGGGGGAGGGGGACACCACATTATTTACCAAATTCATACTCTGCTTTCTGTGCCTAAAGTTATATGTGATGATCTCATTGATGAGTCACTTCAAAACTCGCGGAAGATAAAAGCATCAACGCAATCTTGCTGCATTTTTCCTCTCTGTTTTGTCCTTCAAGTCTAGAGCCTTGAATGCGAGGTGTGACGGTTTCATTCCAAAGTGCCAAAGAACATTTGCCTTTTACCCACTGTCCTTCCCATGAGGAGGACCCTCCTGCAGCCACCAGGGAACCAGGGCCTGGCACTTCAGCCACGAAGCAAACCCATCCCACAGCCTGCGGCGAGGCAGAGGCAGTGAGCAGCTCGGGGAGGGCAGCAGGCTCAAACAAGCCTGCCGCCTGCTCAGTGATTCAGCCAGAAAGCAGATGTTCTGTACGAGGAAAATTGCTAACATCTTATTCAGCAAAGATGACTACTGTGCAACGAGACAGACCTCAGGTGTCTAGAAAACCCAGTGCCTGAACACAACAGGCGCAGCAGCCGACTGCTCGGGTGCAGCCCAGCTCCAGCTGTCCTGCAGCCAGCTCCCAGGGTGCCAGCTGTTTAGTGAAGCTGGAAACCCACTCCATCTTTCACTGTTTCTGTCAAGTTCCTGCTGCTTATTCTGGCCTCTGAAGGCCAGACCATCCCAGCAACTCCTGCCATTCTTGTGCTGCTTTTTGTTGTTGATGAAAAATGTCAAAGCCGGACATACGTATATGCTCACTAATGCTGCTTTAAAAACACAGCAAAAACATCTTGAGTGTGAGTGACCCAAAGAGTAACGCACCCCTCCTATACACAACAAAGAACTGAAGAACATAGACCTGCACAAACCTCTCGTTTCTTACCCTGTGTGGGCGAGAGTAAAGATTTCTTTGGGATCACCTTTATCTTTACTGCACAAGAACAAAAGCAGTGGTGTTTTGTTTTTTTTTAAAGTAGGATTTCTTTTATTGTAACTCTGACTCAAAGAATATAATTTTTTTTAAAGTTAGACTTATCAGGCTGTCTGATCTTATTCCCCGCCAAAGCAAGCCCATTCCTGACAGCAGCAGTGCAGTGCCTCTTGTTCTCGCTCTGCGGGGCACAGCCCCTCTGCCTCTGAGCACCGGGATCCCCAGCTCGGGGCTGGCCTCCAGCACCCCCCAACTTGTGAGCAGAACTGACGAGCTGCTTCTGTGGCTGCTCAGAAAGTCGTTTCAGAGAAAGCAAGTACTCCACGAAACCTTTCTGCTGTTTTGCCTGTGCCTGTACTAAAATAACTGAAGAGGAAAGTTGGGTTGAGCACCACTGAGAGTGACATCCCTGCGGCCAACCTCACCATTTCAGCTCTCAGCCCTGCCAGGCACCGCTCTCATTCTGCTTGTAAGGAACTTCTCTCCTCCCTAAGTTAGTGTGGGGCACAAATAAACGCAGTTCTGCCCCAGCCCGTCCGCTCATACAGCTCCAGCACTCACTTTCAGTCATGAATACACATTAGTGCCATCTCCATGGGGTATGGCTTCGCTGCTATTCCAATTTACAGACTGAGCTCACATCACAAGAGACTGAACTACAGACCCAGAGTCACTGCATGCAGGAATGTAATACTCTCATGTGATTCTCAATCTCATTGTAAGTGACTTACCTATCATCACATAGGAAGATCCAAGGAAACAATACCACCCCAAACCTGTGAGCCCTAAATGAGATTCCACCCCCACCCCGAGTGACCCCGAGGAGCACATTCCACGTTGCAAAACGAAGCAGGACGCAGTCAGCATACAGACAGCAAGGACAGGACACAGCAGAAGCGTAAAGGTTCTTCCCAACTGATTAGGATGACTAGAGGAAGGGCTCTGCTAAAAAATTAAACATTAAAAAAATCTAATCCTCAATATTAAAAATAATACATTTGGGCCATGGAAAATACGCTGGAAATACAAAGACTTTATATGTTAACACTTGTTGATACTGACAGATGTTACTGACAACCCAGATACAAACGCTGGCTTTGGGACGATGGGGCGCATGCTGTGTACACGGCTATGTAATAGCTGTCTGTGATAATTACACCAGTTATTATATTTATGACTGCATTTCCCTGGGAGACTGGAAATACAACATTCCACGTAAAGGCAACACAATTAATTTTGGGGGGTGGACAAAACAAAGGCAGCACATTCTGGATTAAGACGACTGAGGGCACACACCAGGAGGGCACCAACCAAACACAATCTACTTACACAAAACAAAGCAGCAAATTCAGGATGGATCCTAACGTAGCAAACTCAGTGCTCTAACAATGAGCCCAAAGAAAAATGGACCCCAAAAAAAACTGCAAAACTTTCTTCAGTTTTCAATTGGTTCACAAGCCTAGTGTTTCTCTAAATTGGAATTATTATATTTTTTTACATGAGAGGGAAAGAAAGATTGCCGGAATGTTCTCTAACTGTTGATTCTTTTTTTTTTTTTCTGAATTTCAGCTCTACTTTGAAGGAGGAAAAAAAAAGGATGGAAAGCAGCAGGTTTTCTATGAAACACACCAGCACCCTGCCCAAACGCTTCCAATTGCTGCTACAGTCTTTCACAACTGTGAACGAGCCATCCTTAGTTTATATTAGTCACCCAGAAAACAGTGTTGAAACAGCAGATCTTCATAAGCAATACTTGCAGCAGGCTGCCTCTTCCAAAAGACGCAGTACCAAACGCTGGAGTACTTCGCAACGGTGATAACTCAGAGCCCTATTGCCTTTCCTTTTTACTTCCTGATACTGCTGAAGATTAGGCCACTGAAAGTAAAAGTATGAAGCCAAAGCTTCTGTAAACAAGATGTCTTTCCAGCTATACAAGAAGTAACCCCTTCAATGATTAACCTTGCTTTCAAGCCAGGAGTTCCTAAAGAGGCACCTGGGACAGGAACTGCTCAGCACCTACCTGAATGCTTCAGCTGCGAAGCTCCACATCCAGGCTGCTTTGCTGCACTCCATCTCAACAAAGACTGCCACTTTTAAAAGTTCTCATTATCCCCATCCTTTCTGCTCATTCTTTAACTATAAACCTAAAAAAAAAGGTCTTATTCTAAAGCCCTTGCATTTTTGTGCTTATTGGACACAAATTCGGTATTTTAATCTGCTTGAATTTCTGGGCAAGCATCTGTTTTCTCAGCCGTACTTTCATGAAACAGAATCATTGTCATGTTAGACTAGAGAAGACTTGCTGTTCTAGAAAACGTAATTCTGAGGGATGTGCTCCAAGATTTGGTTGATGAGAATGAGCCTATCCCACGGAATTTTCTTCTGAGCAGCTGCTGCCACGTCAGCTCTCAGCGTGGCACATGGATTTTCATTTTTTAGGTGGTTTTAGTAATATTGGAAAATTTAATATAGAAAGAAGTTTTTTGATTTGTATTACTTATTTTTAAAATCTTGCTAGAAACCAACAGCATGAGCTGCAAACATGTACTTGATTTTATGGGAAAGAAAAGCTACACAAAAAATTAAGAAATCGGTTCTCCTGCTCCACTTCTCTCAATACCATACATACCATACATTTGTTTCTTAACTCAATGAGCAAGGCCACAGCAATGCCACAGAACCGTAACCGTCTCACCAAGGACCTGGCTTGCGCTAAAGCACAGAGTGATTTCAACAATCCTTTGTACAGAGCAGGAGATTCTGGTGTTATTCAGTTAATAACACCTGGGTAGCAAGCACTTGTACATTTCCTCTCTCCTCCGTTTTTAACAAGGGATTAAACAGAGGTATGAAATGTTTTCCACCTACGTTGTTCCTCCAAGGAGATTAAACAATGACTATTTTAACACGCGGCTCTGAAAAATGGGTAACTTCAATGCCAGCAAATGGAAGTGAAGATAAATGCTGCAGGAGAAGCTATTTTATTTACATTTCTGACGCTTTCTCACCTTCATTAGATGCTTCCACTGCATCCATCTTCCTTTCCACACCCTTTCTTCCCCACAAACATGCGAGTTGCCTGCTTTATGGTCACACGAACACAAAGCTTACGCAGATTCTTCTGTTTTACCAGTTAAATCAATTTGCTTCTTTGCAGAATGTGACACACAGACTTCTGTGAAAGCTTCGTTTCTGGCAGCACGCGTGTATTTTCTTTGTGTGCTTTGTTTTTCTTATTGCATCTAATAATCTCTCTCTAGGAAGTGAAATACCCCTACCTCCACCCCCATCTCACCTACGCTTTGAATTGGGCAACTACCTGCAATTGCATCCCTAAAAATCAGTTAGACATTTGTGAATAAGGTTTTCTACAAAGAAAGAAGGAATCCATTACTGTGATTTAAGGATAAAGGACCTAACCTGTAATAACCAAAACTTCTCCTGAACTCGAAGCAAAAAGCCGCAAGCCAAATCAAAGGAGGAGATGTGATGTTGAGATTTAGGTTCATCTAAATATCTGGTGCAACACACACTTTCCTAAGAGCTGGGTTTTGAGGACAAGAGGTAAAGATCCTATGTCATACGAACAGCAGGCACTCCTACCTCATCACACACCATTGTGTCTACCTGTGAAGTCCTTGTTTATGGAAAGAAAACGGCACCAGGGCTTACAGAATATGAAATAAGCACGTAACGTGCAGAAGCTTGTCTCAGGTACAAGCCTTGGTAAGCGGCCAACCCTGATAGCTACGGCTCTTGCAGTAGCCTGATGGCAACCTGTACGCTATTGTCTATTTGCGATCTGGGTGTCGTAATTAAAATACAGGTCAGAAAAAACAAATCATCATTTTCTACTATGATTTCTGAAGTCCATAAGGGAAGAAGCAGAGTGCACATTAATCAGCTGCGTGTTTTTAAAAGTCCACGTTTAAATATCCTTACCAGGGCAGCCATTAACATACAGTTATAAACAACAATATGAGGAGAGAGACTTTGCCTTGGGTAGACATATGGCATTTCTGCCATTCTAGGCCTCACCTGTCTTGTGAGAAAGCAAAGCATTCATCTCTGTCACGCCTGCAGTAGCTACCATTAGAAACATCTGATTAGGGCTTTATTGCAGGATAAAGTAACAGAACTTTAAGCTACCAGCACCAAGGCAAATTTTGGTCTCTGTTACACTAGCACTCTTGTTTTCTTTTTTCCAGTACACTTAGAAGTATGACACAGACAATGAAAGCATCCCCTGATATCAGCAGGCAGCAGCAGGGCGTTTCACCCCGCTCAGCACACAACAGCGCAGACTTCCCTTCACAAGGTAAGAGGGCATTTCATCAAAAGGAGTGCAAAGTACCGTCTAGCCCAAGCTTGTTCCAACTAACTAAAAAAGCTGAATTAAAAGGTAATTAAATCTGTAGCTCTCTTTACATCCCATCAGATCATGCTAAAGGGGAAAGAAAACAAGTTATCTTCATTAAAAAAAAAAAAAAAAAAAGCTAACTAATTCCCCAGACCACGAGCTCTCACTGCAGCTCCTCGGGGTGTGCAGGGAGGTCTGAAGGCAGTTGAAATTCCCGCCAGCCCGCGGGCAGGCAGGATGCAACCAGTCACCCAAACGGCCCTCCCCACATACTGCAGCTCATAAGCACCATAGGAAAGTGGGGGGGGGGAAAAAGCCTCTTTCCATTAAGGACTATGTTCCCCTAAAGGCTTAAAGAACAACATTACGGCTCATTTTAAAGACACAGATTCTATTGCTTGGGACATCTGTATTATGGGTGCACAAGCTTAAGCGTGGTTGTACATGTAATTTAAGATCATCATATAATTTCTCCTGGTATATCTAGTTGCCTTCAGACTTAAAACACCCCTCACAGCTGGGGGGGAACAAAGCAGAAAGACTTTTTTTTCCTTTTCAAGTCTTAACCTGATTTAAAGCTGCGCGCAAGCTGGTATCAGAAACAGGTCTTTAAGAACCACTGTTATCTTAACTTTTTAAGGTACATATTTACAGTATGAGTAAATGGTTATCTACGTTCCACCGCTCTAAAAATAATGTAAAAAATTGGCGTGGCCTTCTCAGCAGTTGCAAGAGCTGGAACAGCCCTGCTGACCGAAGTCCTCCCGCTACCCACAAGCAAAGCAGCGGTGACATCCCTGCTTCGTCACCAGGCAGCCGCCCAGCGCGACCGCGGGTGGAGCAGTGGGCAGGAGCGGGTGCAGCTGGGGTTGCTGGTTGCGCAGCCCAACAGCCAGGTGCGAACCTCACAGAGAACTCTTCTCCTAAGTCATAAATACAGAAAGGCCCAGGAGACCATTATTTACCTTTCTGCATCCTACTGGAAATAATCATACAGCAATTCTTGTCTGCTTCCATTTAACAGAAGATATCCCTTAGACCCAACGTTCCCAAGGCAGGGGCTCTTGGTTGGGCTTTTTTTCCATCTTCTACTTAAGAGACCTGTAGTATGGCTTACTAGATGAGAAGAATTTATCTGTTATTAGTCTAAGGACGGAGGTTAACAAGTGAGTATTTTACAAATAAGGCTGATCAAGAGTTGCTGGACTTTCAACAATCACAAAAGAAGCGATGGCAGAGATGAAGGTGAACTCTCAAAGAAGCAGGTTATGTTTCTTCTCAACCTTTGTCATCTGCCACACGGTCAGCTCTTAATGAGAAAGTCTGCTGCAGCTGTTTGCAAAGCTTGCATGATTTAAGGCCCACACAAAGAGTAGACAATGCTAGACAACACTTTGTGTTTAAAAAAAGTCCATTCCAGTACTTCCCTTCCACAGACAATTCCAAATAAGGAACAATATAGTCTTCAAAAAAATCTGCTGCGCAGAGACCCTCTGGAGCAGTACTTATACATAAAACCAACCCTCATCTGCAAGCTGCTGATTGTCTCTCCAAATTCCTCCAGCTTGATTCCATTTCCCTCCTTTCAGCCCGAGGAGTTTTTTCCTGGAGCAGCGCAGTAATTCCCACTACTTGTGGTCATCTAAATCCCCTCTGACACTTCCAATGGCGCACAGCGTACTGGCTCATGGATAATTCCTCACCCAAAGTATTGAAAGGTTTAAAACTCAATTCATTCAAGAAATCTCCAAGGCAAGTTTCAGGCTACAGCAACATTTTGCATGTTATAAATCAGGGCGTATAAATTGATGAGGGACTGTCAAATACAATTCCTAACAACCGCATGAGCAGCACCACTAAAGTAAGCTGAGAAGGAAAAGCCAAACAAGAGGGGTTTATAACGTATCAGCAAGACATACTCCAGCCCGTCAGACAACAGCTGCAACCACTCTTGCAAGAAATACACAGTCAGAATGAGATGATGCAGCTTAATTTTCTAAATGAAATTGGTATCGCAATTTCAGCAGATTTTTTTACTTCTGCTTTGCTTTTAATGCAGAAAGGAGGAAATACATGGCAACACACACTGAAGAGTTAAAAGTACAGCAGCAGGTGCCTGCTGAACAACAGGTACTTTATTCTGGTCACCTACTATTTAAGGCTAGGACTCTACAATTTCATGAACAGGTAAATTCATCCAGTCGCTATGCTTTGGGAAGTACAGAACTATCATTGCTTATGAAACCATTAATTACAAGTGCTAATTGACGTTACTGGGATCTCCATTCAGCTGGCATTCATGTTATGCACAATAATCCTCAACTTGTTCTATCAGGCATCTCTGACCCTCATGGTTTTCTGGAGCAGAGGAAGGTTGTTTAACCACCGGGTCCCTTCTGGAACTGTTTCTTTCACCTTTCACAGCTCTCATTCCTCACACCAGGTGGTTGGATTTGTTTCTCAGCTCTTACCCACTTCCCTCATTATTCATTTGGTAAGAAATTTTAAAAGAAGCCTGTTTTTCAACAGAGAAGCTTCCTTTTTGCTGCAACCACAGGTCCCTCTCTCCATTCCATTTCACTGGGATTTTATGCCAACGCATCTCCGTTATTTAAATAAGTTACATATGCATCTTGCTTGTATACAAGGGCAGATACAGTAAGCAAGGTGTGGTTTTCCAGCAGAGCTGTATTCCAACAGCTAGCTAACACCACAAAAGGTTGACCTGTATTTCCCTGCTCCATCCTCAGCCAAAGGACCCCTCTGTTTTTCCCTGCACAAGCACTGGTGCTGTCCTGACTTCATGAGCTTCTTCAGGCAACAAACCTTGTTGTGGGAGGCAATAAACGTTACCACTGACATCCCCTTCCAGCAGCAGACATCCCTCATCTGCTTAGCTATATTGTAAACGAGCAGTTCAAGTACTAGAGTTTCAGCTTGCAATTTAAAAGTTTTGTTTTGAAGGAGCCATGTGCACAATCTGCTTTCTTTTACTGGAGAACTGCCAAAGAGCTCTGGCCTTCAAGCATCAAGGACAAACATCAGCGCCGTCCCTCAGAGGCACAGCACACAACTGGCATTGCTGCTGCAGGATAACTACTGTCCTGTATACCACATTGTGCCACCCAAACCCCGGGCTGCTCTGCAGTATCTAGAAGCCAAAAGACTGGACACCTCTGGGGCCTTGTGACAGTGATGAATCTCCCTAGGCTGACTTGCGTCCTGTCACCCTGCACCAACATACTGTTGACACAGCAGAGACCTCTCACAACACTTACTATCTGCCTTTGGGCTGAAGTAGTGTTTTATACGGAGCACAGTTCTGGTCCTTAGCTGTAAAACAGGAGCAGAAAACGAAATTATTGCATTACTTATTTGTAGGTTTGGTAAGCAAAAGGGAAGTACTCATTTTGCATCCCAAGGGACCACAAACCAGCTAAAGGAATCACAGCACACTTCCAGGCCCAGCACACAGCCCCCAGTATGCCCAGGGGGATGACTTGTCTATGCCACCTCCCCATTGGCATCGCTCCTTGCTGCCTGAAGCTGAGAGTGAGGGTAATGGCAGAGGGGTGGGGATGCCAGTTGGGCATAGCCCAGCATGAGCTGGGGTTGCGCAGCCTGGAGAAGAGATGGGGGATCTGGGGAGACCTGAGAGCAGTCTTTCAGCATCTAAAGGGGGGCTATAAAAAAGAAGACAGACTTTTTAGCAGGGTATGTTGTGACAGGACAAGGGGAAGCGGTTTCAAACTAAAATAAGAAGTTTTTTGTTATAGTAAAGGCAGTGAGGCACTGGCACAGGTTGCCCAGAGAAGTGGTGGTGGTGCCCTGTCCCAGGAGACACTCAAGGTCAGGCTGGATGGGCTCTGAGCACCTGATGGAGCTGGAGGTATCCCTGCTTACTGCAGGGGGGTTGGACCAGATGGCCTTTAAGGGTCCCTTCCAACTCAAATGACTCTATGGAGCGCTTCGGGACCGTCCCTTGTTTCAGTACACAGTCTCAAACCCTCGTAAAAAACTTGCCATCACCAGGTGAAATAAAACTAAAGCGTTCCAGTCCTACCGTGCCCCTCACACTGCTCCTTCCGAGCCTCCTGCAATCCCTTCCAGAACAGCACCTCATCTGTAGCACCTCATGTATTCATTACCTTCAAGGCATTTCCAAAACGTCCACATCGTCACGTTGTTCTCCTTTGCCCATTATCTCCACTGCTATTTATTAGGCTTCTCTGCATTAATTATCAGAGCAGCATCAGGAATATGCCAACTTAGCGCATCGAGCAGAGGAACGTTGCCCCACAGCCTCCCCTCACACCGGGACCCGGCACCACGCTTCTTCCTCACGGAGCCGAACCCGAGGCCGCTCCCCAGCCCCGCCCGGCACGACCGGGCCCAGCGGGAGCTCCTCGGGGCGAGCAGTGCCCCGGAACCGCGCGCAGGGCCCCGGCGCAGCGCCCAGCCCGAGCCCCTCGCGGAACCCCGGGAGGAGCCGTCTCCGCCGGCCCGGACCCCCGCCCCGACGCAGCCCCGCGCCCCTCCACCGCTCACCTGGAGGAGAAGGGACGGGGCGGGAGGAGGAGAGAGAAGCCCGGCGCCAACTCGGCCTGCGGCGGCGGCGGCCGGCGCGGCTGCCGAACCAAGTTTCCGGGCGGGGAAGAAAGTCGGGACGTACGTGAGGAGGAGGCAGCGCAGCCGCCCAGGTGCTCCCGCCCGGCGCGGTGCAGCCCGGCGCAGCCCTCCCCCTCCCTCCGCCGCGCTGCCCGCCTCCCACCGGGCCGGGCCGGGCCGGGCCGCCCACAGCCCTGCCCCCGCCGCCCGCTCCCCGCGCAGCTCTGCCGGCCTCACCTCAGCGAGCAGCGGCAGATCCCCGCGGTCTGAGGCGGACAGGTGCCGGGCCCTAGGGACGGCCGTAGCGGTTAGCAGAGGGCAGCGCAGTAACATAGGAAGAGGGCTGCTTCAACAGGTAGCTCAGCCAGTAAAGAAGAAAATAGAATACCAAAACCAGCACTTCATGGTAGGATTTATTAGCAGGGAAGCCTTTGTACATCAACAAATGTAATGGGCAGTGCAGGTGGAAGCAGTGCACACTTGTCTCCATGTAATCATTCAGGCATGCCCCACAGCTAAGTAAACGTAAATAAAAAGGGTGAGTGCATTCAGGGCCCTGAACGTATCTTTGTTTCTGTGGGTGCTGGAGCTTTGTGGCATTCAGGTAAGACTGTCTAAGTAATCGTGAGATCTTAGAGTAACAGAGCAGCTGGGTTAGAAGGGATATTAAAGCCCACCCAGTCCCAACCCCTGCTGTAGGCTGGCTGTCCTTGAACTCAGGCTGCCCAGGGCCCCATCCAACCTGGCTTTGAGCACGTCCTGGGATGGGGCACCTGCAGCTCTCCAGGCAGCCTGTTCTGTGTTGGTCTAGAGGAAGAAGGTGGCGTAGTATTTTAGAGATGGACTGATTGGGCTCTGTTTCCTAATTGCATGTTAAATTTGTTATCTTTTTGGTTTTGCAGCTTAGTAAATCTGTTGCCTCTTCTTGTGGATTAGAGCCTTTCAGTGAGGGGCTGAGCCACTTTACCACGTGAGAGGATTTTCTTTTTGTAGAGGTGAAACTGTAGCAGATACACCAAAAACTAAAAATGCAGTAAATCCCTTTCTTCTGTTTATTGAGGTAATTGTAGGGAATCCAGTGGATCCAAGGCACACTTGGCCAGCGATGTGCCCTTGCAGCCCAGAAAGCCAACTGTATCCTGGGCTGCAACAAACATTGGATATAAGGAAGAGGGTTTTTACAATAATGGTGGTGAGGCAGTGGCACAAGTTGCCCAGAGAGGTGGTGGTGTCCCATCCCAGGAGACACTCAAGGTCAGGCTGGACAGGGCTCTGAGCAGCTGATGGAGCTGGAGGTGTCCCTGCTCATTGCAGGGGGTTGGACCAGATGGCCTTTAAGGGTCCCTTCCAACTCAAATGATTCTATGATATTGTGGTATCTTGCTAGTCTGAGACTTTGTGAAAGCTTGTTTTGGGGGAAGGGACAGTGGTCAGCAGCAGGCTGGAGCTGTGTAACTGCTGGAATTGCGTTGCCTTGCCAGCTCACTCAGGAGCACCAGAGCCCAGTGTAAAGGCATCAGGCTGTATCTGCACTGTCAGCCAACCTCACATCAGAGCCTGTGCCCGTTAAGCCAGCATTCATTTATATTGAACACTGGCTTCATCTAAGCAGACAAAGGCTGTGCTCTGTGGAGCGCTCTGGGGCAGAGAAGTTTAAACCTTAGCACAGAACCAATCTCACATTCATTCAGTCTGCAACTCAGTTGGTGAGGACAGGAAACGTGTGGGTGAACTTGGGGTACTGGGAAGACAAACCCAAAGGAAATTTTGACTGGATGCAAGCCTTTAAAATTAGGAACTCTGTCTGGTTAATGCTCGCTGGAGATTTTTATCATGTTCAATGACCTGTTTTTCTGAGTGGACAACGTGCCCACATATAATTAAGATATGGTGAAAGTTTATTGTATAAGTGTGCTGGAATTTTGGTTTGGCTTTGCAATAAAGGGATCACTGAGTCATGGTTGCTAAACATGGAGGATACAGGTCTCTGCTGCAGAGCTAACGTAAATGTAAGGAACTAAAATTAATTTATTTCCTAGTCCAGCAAAGGCATCCACACTGTAAATAAGGCTGTGGCTTGATGACACAAAGCCTTTGCTGTATTACTGGTTCCTAGCTGCTCCTTGTTCTTGCCCTTGCAATGCAGCACGCCATTCCTTAGATGTACCTGCAGCTCTTTGTGGCTGAAATGGGAAGTGGATCAGGATACCAATCCGTCAGAAAAACAATTCATGTGAAAATGTGTAAATATATTTAAAATTATATAAACATATTTAAAATAGATGCGTGTGTTCTTTAAGTTCCTCCATCATCTAGTTTATAATTCAGAGGCTATGGATGGATTTTGTTCTTCCTTAGCACTACGAGAGCAAGCGGAAGTGTAGCAACATGGCTAAATGTGAAACTGAGCCTGGTGAAGAAGGACTTGTACCTCAACCAACAGTAGAACATTCAGTCGGTAAAGCGTAAATAGATTGCTTTATGGGATTGTTGTGTGAGCAGTTAATGTGCTGTGTGTATTTGAATAGCATCTTGTACTGTTAGAGATTTTGCATTATAGACAGCTCAACAATTGGGATAGTTTTTCTGGTAGCACTCAAATTATAACCTGGGTTGACCATGCATTGAAGAGGAGGTCAATGTGTTGTGTCTTCCTTGGCACCTCTTACAAACCCCACTGTCAGTTGGTTCCCGCTCTCTAGTGCTATTGATTTCAAGACATCCAAGTTCTTCTGTGGAACTCAAGAAGTCTTTGTTGTTGTTGTTCGTTTGAATTGTAAGTTTTGTTAATTTGCTTGTGTATTTTTTTGGTAACTGAGAAAACTCCCTATGATAAAATACAGCAGTCTCAGTTCCAGCCTCTATCTGCTCTGAGTGCTGTAATTACCTGCCTGTGATGGCATAATTGTACAATAACCCCGTCACGCTATGTGCAGAAAGATTATGGGCCACGTTCCAGTGCAATGCATGCGTCAGGATTAAAATGCCACTTTCTGGTGCACAGAAGTAGATATATCAAATATACTCGCATGTTTACAGAGTATTAATATTTTTTTTTTATTTAATGTGAAGATTTGGAAAGCGTTACTTGTAAAATCTGATAATGAAAGCAGAGAATGAATAAACAAGAATAGGATAAATAACAGCAGGAAAATTGAATGGAGAAGCAAAATCACACCCCACGAAGATTTAGAGGTTAGTTTAATGCCATTAATAATGCATAAAGCTCGGTTGATGTGTGTTTCTGTCGTCCTCTTGTGGGAAGGTACAAAGCGTCAGTGACTGCACAGTAATTTGGGAACCAACTTTGATGTTTCATCACAAACAAACCTAAATTCCCAACCCACACACAAGAATGTAAACACGCTTTAAAAAAAAAACATCCCACAAACAAGGAGAGAGTCATCCCAGGAATCTGTGATTAAATGGCATGGAATCTCCCTTTTGCAGAAAGCAGACCAACGAAGGTACATGTGCGTGAAGGCACGGTGGATTCTGCTAAAGCCAAGGTGCAAAACACATTGCTTGAATTCGTCTCCCACGCTCTATAGTACTTTCATTCCTTTTGCACTGGTGCGTTACGTTTGCTGCAGATTCCCCTTACATATGCATTGCATCCTGTGTATGCACATGAGGTAGTTGGTGTGCCATTGTTTGAACTGTGTAAACGAGAGCAAGCAGAGTGTGAAGAAAGATAGCGTGAGAATTCTGTATTTGGTAGTAATAACTTCTGGCTGCTTTACTTTCTCATCCTTCCTTGTGGTGTTTTATTAACAGTGGTTAGTTATTAACTATGCTGGGTTCCTCTATTTGTTGAAGCTGTAAAACGCTTTCACTAGAAGTAAACAGATTGATTCTTTGCTCATAAAAAAGTGCGTTTGGCAGATACAGAGAGGCCGTCTGGCTTTCCCTGGGAGGGGAGCAGCCCATCCTTCTTGCTACAGTGGTGCAGAGCTGATAACGTGACACAAAACAATTAAGGTACGCAAAGCAAATCACTTTTCACGTTTGCTGTTATGAGTGATGTCAATGGCTATTTTGTCATTTTAAAATTATACTGTTGAAATGCTGCAGCTGCTTTTTAACTGACAGATTTCTTCTGATCACAATCCTTCTGTTGCATCATTTTAAACAATCCTTCCAAAAAATCGCACCTATCAAGAAAGGTACAGTAACAACAGGTACAATAACGTTTCGTTGGGCTGATTTTCAGGTCCCACTGAATTTTCCATTATTATTTGACAGGATTGGATTTGATGTTTTGCAGTGCAGAGCCCTGCTGCCTTGACTCCCTTTCCTTATTAACTCCTTGCGGGTGGAATGGGAGGGAAAAGAGATAAGGTACTCTCAGATTGCTAGCAGTTATTTTAGTAAAACAAGAGCAATGCTCAGTTTTATTTCCAAGCCCCTAATTTCAGTGCTGTTCTCTTACTTAAAACTGATAACAAATACTAAGTAGACTCAGTCCAAGAATATTATCTCTGTAATTGTGTGCCTTGGAGGTACTGCTCTTCTCTGATGTTGTATTAACTAAATAACGTGTTTCTGAAGAATTTAGAATTTGACTTCTAGCCACTTTTGTTCTGTTAACTGTTTAAAAACAGAAGCTGACTTTCTGCCCTCTGTGTTTATGAACACTGTCTGCTTCTTGGACGGTTGGGTCAGGAAAAGGCTGTGTATGTCAAGGGGTATTATCCTGTCCACTAACAGGAAACTCTTCCCCTTCAGGTCCCAAGCGAGGCCGTGGCAGCGTGCTGCAGTCTTCCTGGAGGAGCAGGAGTCACAGGAAGTCTGTAGCACTACTCCTAGTGCACACAAATTCCCTGCCGCTGTGGTTGGAAGCAGCAGGAAGGTGAGCGTCTGTCCTTGGGAGTACAGAGCATAGTGTGATATTTTTGGAACATGTTCAAGTCTTGCTCTTTAATTATTTGGAGATAATAGAGCATCTTCATTTCTCCAGAGTAAACGTAAAATAGCCTATAGATGGAACTTAGGGGATTTTAATCATTATTTGTTTTGAATTCTCTGCTAGTTGGTGCACTTTGTATAACCACAGCACCAGTCCCTTTCCAGTCTTGCAAGGTGAGCTCTCCGTTTCAGCAAGGTTATTGTTAGGACAACGGCTGTTTGTATTCTGCTTGGCTGTGCAGCATGCTTTTCTCAGAAGGCATCTACATTTGGAAAATCAAACCAGAGAACCCCTTGGTTCATGTCACAACAATATATTTTAAATATCTTTCAAAGTGTTTTCTAGCCTGGTTTTGATGGTATTTCATCCAGCTATGCAATCTATACCTGGATTCAAGAAATGACTGCAAGTCCTACATGTTAATCTAGCCATCGTTGGTGGGACAGTGAACTTTGATAGCTATATAAAGAATGTTAAAGAATACAAATGAAGATCATAAAACCCACAAAAACTGACTTGTTAAGTTCATCAGTTCAGCTTCCTTCAAGTACAGCAAATGCCAAAGCAATTTAAAGATTTGTGTAGAACAAAACTCCATAATGATTGCTCTGTTGCTGCCTGATTTGCACCTATTTCTGGAATGGAAGATGAGACTTGGTGTCCATCTGTTTAATAGAATATGGCACCATCCAACAGGAGAATGGAGAAGCATCCTACTATCAGGATGTTAGAAATGCAAAACACACTGAGACACTTTGGAATTTTTCTCCCTGGAGGTTTCAGTTACCAAAATTGCCCCAGAATACCTTTGATATCTAGAACAATCAATTTTTAATAACAACAATGCACACCTGAAAGGTTTGAAAAGAAGAACGTGGGATGGCTGCAAGTCTCGTCGAGATCTAACACAGATGTGGACCCATGCTAGTTAAACATACTTGTTCTTCAGAACTGTTCCGGCAGCGTGACATTTCTAGTGAGATTGTTCTGTCTATATCAAGAAAAAGATGTGTCCTGGGGAAAAAAAAACAAAGTAATTGGTATGTGCTACAGCTGTAGCTCTGTTTCTAGAAAAGCAGCTAAATATAAACATTCCTAACTGAATGGGTGGGAAGCCAAGACTGCCTTGCAGCAAAGATACCCACTGAATAGGATTATCTATTAACAAGATAATCCACAAAAAAATCGTTTTGCCACAGCACTTAGAAAGAGATCAGAGAAATAAGCAGCATAGCTACTTAGAGCACTATTATACCATTACAAGAACTTTACTGAAAATGCTTCTGTGGCATCTAGTTGCGAGTCTTTCCTCTCATTCCTAGACCAAGCTATTCCATATCCAAATACTGAGGTTACATTTTTTTAACTGGAAGCTAGGAACTCTGCAGGCTCTCTCAAGGGACCTGCAACTTCAAATGTTTTCTTCTGCTCCTTGCAGGGTCTCTGGAGTCAATGTGAGAAGAGGCATCTGTGGTCAGCACACACAAATTTAGAGGTTGCATCCAAGATGCTGGCTTAAAAAGATTACTGCAGCCCTGACTTACAGGGCTTCCTGTAATCTTTGTACTTGTAGATCACTTTAGATTCCTATTTGTAGAGTTTACCTAAGAGTATTATGATGAAAATTCAACTGGGAAAATAGCAAAAAGCTTTCCTAGGAATGGTTTAATTTTTAAGATAATTCTGTCATAACCTGGATCTTTGACCAGGCTGTTCCTGCTGCCTGTGCTCAAGAAATCACAGAATGGATTGTGTTGGAAGGGACCTTAAAGATCATCTAGTTCCAACCCTCTGCTGTGGGCAGGGTTGCCAGCTAAATCAGGCACTAGAACAGGTTACCCAGGGTATTAAAGGCATTAAAATACCTTTAATAATTTTTTTAATAAAACCTTAAGAGGTGCTAGGTAAAGCTGAACATGGGTCCATCATGTATTTATTGAAATACATACATTGCATCCAGATTAGAACTGCTCTTTTGGACATAGTCTCTCACAGCATTGTGTTAGAAGTCTTGCTCTGAATTATTAATAAATGCAGGAGTCAGTGTTGGTCCTCCTCAGAGAAGAAAAAGCTTTAAGACAAAACTGCTCTGTAGCTATAGAGCTACAAAGACATCTGTGATGGAGGGTTATATGGAGCCCAAAGGTCTGCTGCTCTTCTTGCATACATCAGCTTGTGCATTTCTTTATCCTTTTGATAATTATGAGAATTTGTCCAGAAGTCACCTTGCTTCCTACAAAATAAGGAAGGCCATCTGAATCATTAACTTCTGCTGGGGAGAGGGAAGCTCGTCTGTGGAATTTCTTGAAGAGTTTGCCAGATGTGGCTCTGAGCCAAAGGCAGACATGCTGTGTTTGTCTCCAGTAGGGCTCAAAGTTGCAGTAGTGGTGGTATAGTGGCAGTTAATTTGGGGCTCGGGGTTCAAAACAAACTGTTCCTGCCCTTTGGCTGCTCCTAGGTCAGTGCCCACCCTTGTGGTGGAAGCTAGTATCCCGTGGAGAATGAACCCTGCTCAGAGCACAGGTTTCCTAGTAGTGTCGCTGCAAAGAGATTTGTGTGTGTTTGTCTGTTTCTTTTTTCAGTTGAGACATACAAGAATATGCGGGTAAATTTTGCTGTTATTCTTTCCCAATCCATATGGAGAAAACGTTTATTGTTATGAGCACATACACACTGATAATATTACTTATGCTTGGAATTGTGTTCTCTTAGCTGAAGCATTTTAGGCACACAGGTATAGCAAATGTGTTTGTGATAGTTCCATTGGTCTAGCTGCTTTGGCCTTCTGCTTAGCCTAGAAGACTGAGAATTAAAGTGCAATTTTTCTTTTTCTTTGAAAGCAGCCATAAATCTATGTCTTTGGCAACATTTTCAAAGTTTGATTTATGTTCTTACTACATCACTCTCAGCCTCTCCCAGTGAAGGCCTTTAGTGGCAGGAAGGTGGTAAGGAAAGAATGCCCATAGCTGCTTCACTTCAGTGCTTTGCTGACTGGTGAAGGCTCCCCGTGCTGCCCTCCCTTACAGCTCATGCCCGCACTGGGATGCTCAAAGTAGGAGTACCCTCTGCTGGCATGTTCTTGTACTAGGCTGTCCCATTGCTCTTCCCTCTGGTTGTAACAACGCGCAGTATGCTGCTCAGTTAGCCTTGTCCCCGTGTAGTAATTTTGGAATTCCATTTCAATAACAGAATTTTATCTTTATGTATTCACAATGAAAAGCTATTTTATTTTGTCATTTCTCGTAATGAAAAAAAAAGTATTTTGTGGTGTTAGTCCAAGAGTGAAGCGATATCGTACCGTGTTACAAAAAGATCCATTCAAAGTAAAACCAGTGGTTCCACATGGAGAGATGTTAGCAGTACATGTCCCTTCAGAGATGTTTTCATAGTTTAATAAGTTTTCCTGTTCTACCTAAATTTTATTTATTTTCACATAGGTCACTGTAAGTCCTGTCTTTTCCTGCTTAGTGTTTTGATTGTTGACATAAATATTTTCCCAGCAGCCAACATTTTAAATACTGATGCACTTGACACTATGTATGTTACACGCAACACTGACAGTTTGCAAGGATCGCAGATCAACAGAGTCTTGAGGAAGAACTTGGCCATAGAAGAGGGGATAGGATGAGCATCGTTCTACTTTTTTTTTTTTTTTTTTTTTTTTGCTAGAAAGGAAATAGCAAAGGAGAATTACTTTTCAGGATGCAGAGATTGGGAAGAAAAAATTTATCATGGGCCGGGGGTAATATTTGGCTGCTGGTCACCGGTTCTGTTTACTCATTTGTAGCTGGAACTCAGAGGGGGGTCCTTGGGATCTGAGCCCTTTTGTGACAGTAACTCCTGAACACAATGGGAAGTCAGCAGGGCTGGGGGAAAGGAGTAAAAATCCCATGAGGAGCAAGGGAGAAGAAGGGGATTGTGCTGGCTGCAGTTTACCCTTCTGGTTCTGACCATTTCCTCTCCTAAGCATCTTTAGGAAAGAAAAGCCCAGGTTCCCTTCTGCCTCTAATTGTCCTGCTGTGTTAACTCGCCTGCTGTCTAGGCATCTGTGGCATAGAGGAACCAGCTGTCTCCCCTGGGGCCTCTCACAGATGTTTTGTGGGCTGCTTTATAACTGGGCAGCTGTTGTAGGTTCATGGAAACCCACATAAAACCATGACAGTTGCTTGTAAGACTTCTTTAGTGAAGACTGTCTAAAGCAAAACCCGCTACCTCTGGTTTCCATAGAACATCGGACCCATCTAGAATAACAAAGCTATCGGAGTGAGCCAGCAATACAGAAGAGCTTCTGAAACATCAGTCAGTACAGAAAATATTAATCTTTTTATTATCTGTGTGCATCTCTGAAGCCTTGTAGAGATCTGAACCCAAGGCAAGGCAGTGCTTGATAGGTGCTGGGCCTTTGGGACACATTCTAAGGCTTTACCTCTGCTATCAATTGGGTAACAACTGAACTAAGAGCAAAACAACATAAAGTGGTTTATTTTCCTGTCCTTGACACCTGGGACCCTTCCTGCATGTGTCATGTTATGAGGCAGCAGTTCTGGAGTTCAGCACCCTCCAGAGGGCCCTGCATCAAAGAGAAATTCAGTTCTGGATGTCTGTGTTACTGCTGGTTAGTAATGGCTATGAATGCTGAACAATAGCTTTGCAGCTTGTACTGAAACGCAAACCTGCATTGTATTCCCAATCCTGGCAATAAAAGCATTTGAAAATGCTTTGACATCTCCTTTTCTGGAGACATTCTCCCGGTAGCTCTGTCAAACTGTAAAATGCAGCTGTGAAATACTTGGCAGTTTACAAATCTGACACAGCAGTAAGAGTTTGCAGTCTGCAGCTGTGTAATTATTGCAGCTAGTCTGTTAAACTAATAGATGTGGATTTTCGTTCTCTCGGAGGGAAGCCGTGTTGTTTTGTTTGCTTTGCCTTGCTGCTCGAGTTCATATTTGGAGCCAGACCTCAAGCGTAGCTTGCTCAGCACCTTTCTTCTTTCAGGGGTGGTATTGGGACTCAAAATCTTAGGCATTAAAGTTGGATGTTTCTGACTTAAGATCCTTGGGCTTTTTTTCTAGGGTCTTTGGATGATTTGTTTTCAAGAGGCGTTATCTGTCTTTAATTGTACTTTGTAAACTGAGTGGTCAGATCCAGCTGAGATCAAAAGGTCCCCATCAGATTAAGGGAGGGAGGTAAACAGCCGTTCCGAGACCCTTTTCGAAAGTCAGAGACACAGACAAAGCTGTGTCATTAGCAAAGCAGACAGTCGGTGCGATTTCTCTTCTGCAGCCCTAACTATTGCCCCTTTCACACTTGCCTGTGGTTATCACACAGGGGCCTTGTACCGCATTATGATGCTAATATCTGGTCCAGCATCCCGCTGCCAGTTAAGTTGGACAAGACGGGCTACGTGGAGGATGTTCATCTGAAGCACGGAGAACAGAGGTGGAAAGCATCTGCTGAGGTATCGGGCCGATAGATTATTTGTTAGCTGCTTGTCCGAGGGGGTTTGAAGAAAAAAAATAAAAATGCAGCGCATCTTTGACTTGACACTTCCTAAAATCTTTCATCTCCCTCTTCCTCCGCCCCCACAAAAGACAGCCCTCACATCAAAGTGCTCTGACTGCAAACATTTGCAAACCTGCAATGCGATTCCACGACTTTCACATCTCTGAAAATCTTATCCGGATCACCAGAGCTTTTCTTAAAGATACGCAGCCCTCCTTAAAGCAAACGGGTACTGCAGGCGCGCAGCACGCTCAGAGATTGTGATCGGCCCGCATGCTTCTGCGCTCGCAGCGTGGTGCTGGCAGTGCTGTCGTTATCCGTCATCTATTTTCAGCTATCAGAAGGCAGTCACAACATGCTTCCAACTTTTGAAAGAGATCGGAAGCTGTTCTGCACCGAACAGCTTGTTTGGTTGAGCACGTGGTAGCTGACGTAGGTAGGAGCGCTGCGCGTGTTGTGCGAGCATCACGCGGTCACCCCATGTTAACCAAGTGCTGGGCTCGGGGTGAGACAGCCAGCGTGTGCAGGTCTGGGAGAAGGTGGGGAGGAATATTCATGCCACGGGAAGTCTTTTGCTGTTACTTAACAACTGCATTAACCCCGTGTCACAAGTCGTGACCTGCTGCTGACCCTGGCTAGCAGAGCGCCAGTCTCTGAAGTACAAAACATGAAAGTGGGAAAAGTAAGTAGCAGAGGAGGAGAAAAGATCGGCTCTTGGTGGAAGAGCCTTGTGAGGCTGTTCAGACACGACTGAGACAATAGCAGGGCAGTGTGCAGGCCATCTCCTCCCCACTGCTCGCTCACTGCAGAGCTATTTTCATGGTGAGCCTTTCAGAGCCAGCTGCGGACTGACACAGCTGCAGGATTGCTCGCAGTGTAAGGCAGCTGATGGAGCAAGGGGGGAGAATCCACACACACATAGCCAGGAGCCTTTAGATCTCTCATTTCCATCCTTTCCCTTTGCTTTGCAGTAGAGCTCTGTTTGTGCAAGTGCCTGCATTCAGAGATGGGCCTGGAAGCTCCAAAGCAATCCCACCTCATCTTCCACAGCTGGGAGAAGGGAAAACGTCACCAACCTAAACTGCTTTCTCCTTTGCTTTTTGCTGCAGTGATGGGATTTAAAAGCCCCGCTCTGTGTGTTGATTGCAGGAAACAGGCAAAGTGACTTGAGCATTAAGCAAAAAGGAAGGAGCTGGGATCCCATTGCACAGCAGAGCTAGGGTGGGAGGGCACAAGGAATGTGGGCACAATTCTGGGTGACCTGTCATGAGGAATTCTGAAGACAGGCTGAGTGAGGGCTGTGGAGAGTGCCTGTGCTATGCTGAGCAGTTTCTCTCTCTGAAGGAATTACCCGGCTTGTGTTGCTGGGTGCAGTTTCTCAGCAGGCATGCAGTGCTGGAGGGACAGCTGTGGCCTGTGCTCGACGTCAGCACAGGGCGTTTCCGAGGTGTTTCTGTAAGGAGCCTTTCTAAAACAACCTGCTTTGAAAGTAAGCAGAGACTGGCGTACATTCCAAAGCTTGAGGTTTATGGAAATTGGTGTTTCTCTTTGATTTTCCAGTGGCAAATAATTATAGGTTTGATGTCCTCAAGCCTTTAAGTGTCATGAGTCGGGCACCCAACTATGAGGTGTTTTCTACAATTCTCACTAGTCTAAAAATAAGCACCAGGTTATTTCTGCTCTCTTCTTGTGTTTACATCCTTTAGGGTTACCATTTCCAGCACTTCCTCTGCAGCCACGTAAACCTGAACACCAGGACTGACTGTGTGTGCCCGGGACTGTTCAGAGAGGCTGGGCAGCCCCCAGAGATTGCAGCAACCCCCAACAGCTGGAGCAGGGCTCTGGCACGGGGACCTGCACCAGGCCAGGAAGCTCCCAGATGTGTACCCTCAGATGTTCCCAAAGGGGCTGTATCTTCTGTTTGATCTACAGAAGCCGGCGGCAGACAGGGCTTCCCGTTTGACAAGGGCCAGGCTGGCCAGCTGTGCAGCCATCCCTCCCACTTCCCTCTGCGGAACCCGCGTGTGGCTCAAGGCTGCAGGCCCGGCTCTGTTTACACGTCTCCAAATTCAAGGAGGAAAAGTGAATATCAAACAGACCTGCGCTCTTTTGATGTGGCTGAAGGATGCTATCGGGTCTGGGGGGTGTTGTGCCTTTGAGGCTTGTTTGTCTTTCCCCAGCCCTTCTGTGCAGGCCTGTAACCAGCCATTCGGATCTTCAAAGCCGCCCTAACCCCAACGGTGCAGCTTCTTCGGATCTGGCACCATGGCCAGGGATAGGGTGCTCTGCTTGGAACCGCTTTTCTGTGTGGTTTTGTTATTCTTTGAAATACATAACTAAAATTAGTTACTGTCTGACAGGAAGAAAATCAGGGATTTGTTTTGTTTCTCGAGTAGGAGGGTTGGTCCCTCCGTGGTGAGCTTTCTTCTGCTCAGCCCGCTGCAATGAGTGGTGTTTTGAGAGCTTCCATCGTACTTACCCGTTGGTAAGCGATGATCTTAACATGCGTCTCCCTCCTCTCAGCTTTAGCACTTGGATGAACCGAGAGCTTGCGGTGGGGATGGCTGCCATCACGAAGTGTTGTCAGTGCCTGCCCTCTGCGGGTAAATGGTTGAAATTACTGCTGGAACGCATCGAGCTGCGTTGAAAGGAGACGCTGTTGGAAGCACCTGGGATTTGTTGTGTTTTGCTTTAGGACCATCTCACGTTACCAAGTCTTTTTTAAGGTGAAAAACCTTTCCCTTTGTCAGTGAAAGAAGTACTCTTCCTAATTAAAAAGTAGCAAGGAAAATCAGATTTTGAAACTCCAAATTCTTGAAGTAGTTACAGTCTTGAGTACTGATATTAGGAAAAACAGCCAGAAATGTTTTCAATTCATTAATAAGAGCTTTTTTTTTTTTGTATTCTGGACCTCATTCATTGAGTCTGTTTATAGTCTTTCTAAGAACTGGACTAAAAGCATCTCAGACACACACCATGAAGTAGCGTTCTGATTATCCTGCTGGTCTAGATATGTTTAAAATACACTTTGGATTAGCAGAAACCATCTTTAGATTGAGATGTGGCAACTTAATAGAGGTTTAAAGACCTGCTGATTGCATAGGGTGTCGATGAGACATAGTCTGCAGGATTCAGATATTGAGGTGGTCAGAAATATTAATGAGCTCTTTTTATATTCCTGTAGGCTCTGTTCTTAGATCTTGGTGGGATGAATGGTTGGAAGCAACCTGAGGTGGCCTGGCCAGCTTCCCCTGCTTGCAAGGGCTGCTCTATATTGAGTCCTGCAAGAAAAATTCTGTTTTGCAGACTGCTAGATTTTGTCCTTGCCTACTTGTGAAGAATGGGCAGAGATTAGAGAGTAATATCTTTAATTTGATGCCTTTTAAGGGTGCAAAAATGTTGTGTGATTTTTTTTTCCTTGTAAGTATTGTTTTATGCCAAAATATTCTCCTTCCCTATCTCCTGTAATTTGTCATAAAATTGTTATCCTAGTCTCGGGGACATGGTGATAATTTCCATGACAACACAGAAAGATTCCAGAAAGAAAGATTTCTGACTAACTATATGAAGGTTGTCAAAAAGCACAACTGCAAGAATTCTGCCTCCCCACTGTAAATAACAGAGAAAAGGGAAGGTTGTGTGATCTCCTCTTGTGAAACTGAAATTTGCTTAGCACCAGTCTTGGGGGATGGGAGCCCTTGCAAAGAGCTCCAGCCTTATTTTAGGAAGTCAACACTGATTTCCTTAATGATGGATTCTTTTTTTATGTTAGGTGAACAAGCCTTTTTCCTAACAAGAGCATTACCCCCTTAATTACTACAGATCCACTAAACCTAACTGTGAGTCATCATCGTAAATTGGGTCTGATTCCACATAAAAATGCACAGAACGGATAGCCACAGAAGTGAGACCTTGTGAAAAGATGGCCATAAATCCTGGAAACATTTCTGGCCCACCAGTTTGACCCAGATGTAAGGCTGTGCTCAGCCTGCAGCTCCAATCTCTCCAGCAAGTTCTGAGTCCTAATACATCGCCTTCGGAAAGGTTCCAAAGGAAGAGACTTTGACCCCACACTGGTCTACCTCTGACAGAGTACCTGATGTCAAATGGGGTTTCCCCTGGTTTTTATAGTTGTTTTTTGACATTTTAACCATCATTCTGAATTAGGTGAGCACCAGTGTAGTGCTGGATGCACTCTGAGATGGGAATCGAGGCAATCTCTGGCTCCAGCAGCTGAAGGGGCAGAGTAAGTCACTGTGCCTTGCCCAGGGCTGGTGCCAGGGTCAGCTGCATGCAAAGCAGCTGTTTTTTCCACTGTAGTCCCAATGTATTAAGTCAGCTCCTTACCCAACATTTGCTGATGGTTTTAGACAAGTTAACGCACTGAAAGTGATCTTTATTGTTGTCCATGTGCTGCACCTTCACGCTGCAGTGACTAACACTTTCCAATTCACACTCGAAGCTTTCCAGAGGAAAAGGAAACACTTTGCTCTCCGGACTGCGCTGCTCTTGCATTGCAGTTCCTCTTTGTACATCAAAGAGCCACACATGTTAACCTGCTCTGTGTTGCCCCTCGGCTCTGCACCTTGCTGCTGGCTGCAGCAACACGCAGTTTGCATGGAAAATGAAGCAAAGCGGTTGATGATTTTTTTGCCTTAATTAATTGCAGAGCTGGGTACAGCTCTATGTAAGCAAGCTGATGGTGTTCTGTTTGCGAACAGATAAAAAGAGTTGGGAGTGTTTATATTAAGTGGTGCTTGCTTCTTGTGGGTGGCTTATGGCTAATTGTGGTGGAGGCATTTGGTTGCTGTTGTGTGCTCTAACCCATCAGGATTTCAGAAAAAACTATCTCAGTCATCACGGTGTGAAGCGTTTGGCTCAGCACTGAGCACTGCATTTTTCTTCTACTGTATTAATAAGACTTGAAGGAACAAATGAAAACAGATTAATTGTATATTGGCACCCAGCATCTTTGGTTCTCTTTTTTCCAAAACTTTCCATTATCAGTAGAAGGCTGAACAATGCCATAATATCAGATTGATGAAATGTAACATTTTGCCTTTCTGTACAGAGCAGTAGATGATTATGAGAGGTGCAGAAGAGGGGCTTTTCCACCCTGGTGTTTTCTGTGCTGAACCTGGCACCCTGAAAAGGTCCAGAAACCGCACATCTTTGTGACCAGCAGCATCCAGGGGATCCATCCTGCACTCAGCAAAGCAAAAGGTCTGGGGCTTGAGGGGAGAAAGTATGTGAAGCTGGCTGGGGAAATACTGGGAAATGCCCGTTTCCCTTGCAGCTTTTTGGTATGTGTAGATTTGTGATATTAGCCTCTCCTGGCTGCGCCCCTGTGCTCTGACCCCAATTAGTTGGCCCTTCATGCATGCACCATCTGGGCTGTTGGAGAGGGGAGTTTAAGCTCAAGTGAGGATGCAGGAGCTCGAGTTGTAATAGCTCATCAGCTGCTAATCCAGCATTTCTGTACAGCACATCAAATCCCACTGCGTATCTTGAGTGTTTGTTGCTAGCTTGAAAAAGAGCAGTCGCACTCAGCTCTGCTGTAAAGACAAAGGTCTGAGTTCTGGCAATTCCTGCATGTCAGATAACAAGCAGTGCTATTTTTTCACCCCTCAAGATGCTGTGTGCTGTGTGGTTAGACAAGGTTTAACGATACTGCTGTTGTGGGGACAAAAAAGAAATCCATCTTTTCTTAGGGCAGACTCCTACACTGGATCAGCTTCTGGGATTTGCAGTGATCTGGAGGACATTGGCTTAGCCCCATGGCTCCTTTTCGTTCCATTTCTATTAAGCTTGTGGTATTTTAGTGATCGGGAGCTACATAAGCCTTGTCGTTCCAGGCCAAAAATATATTTGCAGGAAGAGACTCCTGCCAGAACATTGGTTTGCTTAAGTCACAGACTTTGGCCTCAAAGTGCCGTGGAATGCCGAGAGCTCTAAGTGCAGGAGGAAAAACATGTTTGCAGAAATAGGAAAGTTGGAGTTCTTGTTTGATTAAATCAGTGGGGACGCAGAATGGTGTAAAGAAAAAGATTTCGAGAACAGACTCTATTTAGCTCTGATTAAAGGAAGATCCGAGAATTTGCCAAATTAAGTAAATAACATATTAGCTATCTGCTTATTACAACCGTGAACAAAGTAGTCAATTTAGAAGCTAATTGTTTTCCTGGAGTCACCTGAAGCAATAGTGCATTCTATGTGTTATTTTACCATTGGAAGGTTTGGATGAGCAAAATGCTACACATGCTCAAATCAAGAGCTTGAATGATGCTCTGCCTCCTGTGATGGCTTTCCGCTGGATAGGGTTTGCCCCTCAGTGACTAGTCCCTACAGCTCTATGCTGTGTCCCTAGAGTGACCCTCAGCCGTGGGGTGATTTGAGAGACAAAAAGACAAATGGTGAATCCAAAGAGTGGCTGTTGCCCTCCTCAGGCACTGGTGCTGGCACTGCAGGGAGTCACCGGTGGCTTGGTGGCATTGTGCCAACGTAAGACACTAGGGGCTTTGGATGTCGTGTCTGGGACCATGCGTTGCTACAGGGGGGGATCTGTCCCATGTGCGCATATTGAAGAGGCAGAGGTCAGCCTTAAGATGCACGGGTTGGTGTGACCACAAGATCGCACTATGCAGTATCTACTCCAGTTTTGTGTAGGAAATTCTGATTTACATTTCTGTTGAAAACTCAGTCCAAAATTCATAAACCCTTCACTGAAGATTTAACAAAGCCTCTCCTCATGTCTCTGCAGTGAATGTTCCTGCTATGTGCATTGAAGGCTGTTGCAAGAAGGGCTTTCTTCTAACATAAAGGGGGGAGAGTTCATTGCTTCACACTATGTGTTTGCCAGATATTTGCCACAGTATATAGTTGTTCTGAATCTACTTATAGGATCTTATATACATGCTTTTAATACGTATTATTTAAGATGGATATATATGACCTTTCTATATAAGGAAAAAATAGGTTCTTCGCTGAGGCATAACTCGCCTCACTCTGGCAGAGATGTTTTCAGCTGTGTAGGATGAGATGAAGTGAGCCCTTCTCATTTCTCCTAGCTGTAGAGTTCTGCTGGAAAACTGCCCCTCAGGTCTGAATGCCTGCTCTGTAGGTATCCAAAGCCAATGAGATTAATCTAGGCTGTGTACTTTTTGGGGGCACCAACAGACAATCTGTATGTCCAGCTCCTTACTTCTTTGCAAACGCAGAGCATTCTCACAGCAGATTTTCTTTAATGCAAGTTACTAATTTAAATCAACAGTTAGGAATAATTGAGGGAACTTTCACTATTTATGCATGGCTATAGTGCCACCCAGAAATACCTTAGAAAAAGACAAAGGAGGCAGTTTAAAACCTGGGACAAATCCAAGGAATTCAGTAAGACAATCTCACGTGGGATTCCTGACTCTAATTACCTTGCTTGTGTTTTTGCTGTGATTTATGGTACTCAGTACAGGGGTTAATCATCTTGATGTGTTCCATCAGACTAAGAGAATACACGTTAAAACCTCTCCAGCCTTCAGAGCATATGCAGTTTCTTCCTGCCTGCTCCTCCCTTTCTTTCTGTGTTATTTCAACATTAGAAAGCCCAGTGCTAACTCTGAGCTGAGGTCTGAGACTTTTCACAGTGCAGTCATTTCTTGCCTTCCTTTGGCTTGTGGAATGCTTAGTGTGGGGTCAGTCCTCCATGAATTTGGTGGATATATTTTATTAAAGTCTTCATTTTAAGGTGAGGAAGCAAAGGTTTTTGAAGGAAATATCCCCATCTCTGAAACTTTTCAGTGTCAGGTTCTAAAACTAGATTTCTATTAAATACCGTTGGTTTCCCTTGCTGTCAGCAGTGGGACTATTTTATTGGAAGTGGTGCTGCTTTTCTCCAGTTGATGAGTGGTATCCCAGGTGGTATTGCAGATGGAAAGGGTCACTGTCCCAGGCCTTCAGAGAACAGCTAGCTGTTGGGTGCCAGGGCTGCAGAACAAGAGCGACTCCCATCTTGTAGGATGACAGAAATGTTGTAGAAGTCTAGGAGTGTTCCACGAATGGTCCGTACTGTACATTCCTGGCTGGCTTGGCCCAAGGCATGAGCAGACATGGGGTCCCAGGGCCGCCATGCAAGACAGATTCACTGATGTACTCCAGAATGGATTGCTCAGCTCAGAACAGAAGACAGAAATGGTGACTGGTTTGCAAATAAGCCAGGCCAAGCAGAGGCCAGCTTCCTGCACTCGGTTGTACAAAAACACTGCAGAGAACCTTGATGATGGAGAGCCGGGACATAAGAGTAAACCATGTGTGTGTTTGGTAGCAAGCAGGCTCACACTGCCCGTAGGCAGGAACATCTTTGACCGCTTACCAGTAGGTGTCATTGCAGGTTTGCGGACAGTGGAAGTTCTCCGGTGGCATGCACTTGTGGCCATGTCCGGGCTACTCGGGCAGGCATGCACTGAAGGAAACCCCTGTGTCATCCCAGCGTTATGTTACAGCTGTAGGATGGTGCAAAAGAAAACCACATTTTGTTCCTCATTTATCATTTTGAGTTGAATTGTTTTCCTTTTAGGATCAGTCACTCTTATTATATCATCATTTCTTTTGAACCTTCATGGCCAGCTTCCCTTTTCTGTGCATTGGAATCAGTCTGCTCAGGATGGAGGAGTTCAATATAACTGAAGAATGGTGTGGGGATGAATACAATGCGGGTCTTCAACATGAAAGATTAGGATTTGCCCTTTTTTGCACTTTAGGACTTATTCCTTCCAAGATAAAGGGAAGTCTCTCAAGCTGTTATCCCAGTTGACTACAAAGCCTTCTTCTCTCCCATCTTGCACCATGAATGGCTGGTCTGTCTTGTGGCCTTGTAGTGAAAAGTGCTGATAAACTGTAGTAGTGGCATTTGCACTGTATTGCAAAAATATGAAGTGGAGAGGCATGGCCAAGTTTTAAAATTTTTGTGTGGAATGTAGAATTTTACCATATTCTGTGGCCAAGGGAGAAGGGTGCCTGGCATGTGGCTCTGGAAGTTCCACCTCAATGGAAGGGACCTCCTCAGGCACAGGGAAACTTCCAACTACTGCAGGACTGTCCTGTACAGTCCCTCTGGGTCAGACCTCATCTTAAAACTAGTTCAGATGCTTGTCCCCCACTGAAAGTCTCTTCTAGAACTTCTCTGCTCCCATGGTTAGAAACCAGCTGCTAATTCTGGGCTGCAGCTGCTAATTCTTGGACACTTAATGCATTGATTCCTGCTCAGTGCTGTTCCTCAGCTAAGGAATTTTTCTTCACTGCTCTGACTGGTGTATAGCAACTATTTGTGTCCATTTTCGGGGTGCTTGCTGCATGCCCAAGTATGAACCTTTATGAAAGCCATCTGTAAAATGAAAATGCAATTTTCCTAAGATTCTCCAGTTACCATTGACTGAGTAAATCTCAAATTTCAAAGAAGTCCAGAGGCATTTGACTGGCTAGAGATGTGATCTTGACAAAGAACCTTTTTGTCATTGTTAGGGTGGATCAATTTTCTGACTTCGTTCCCAGGTGACCACAGAAATATTTGTGTCAGCACAGTGGAGAGAAGTGCAGGAACAAGACAAGGAAGGCTCCGGGGGGCACAGGAACTCTGTCTGCAACCCTGCCACCAGTATCCAACCACATCTGAGCTAATAGGTCTGTATGCAATGTGCTGTGCCATGTGGACATAAAAACACACGCAGAGTCTGCTCTGGGATCTTTGGAGGTCTGGAATATAAAAATATAAGCATGGCCTCAGCCTGCTCTCATACAACAGGCCTCGCTTTGCTCAGTGACCCCGCTGCCTGCACCTGTTCTATCAGATATAGGGGTGATCAGAGCTGTGAGCGGTGCTCAGGGAAAGGTCTCATGCAGCCCATGTACAGCTCCACTCATGCTCTCTGCCTTTGCCATAATTATTTTGTTCAACATCCTCAGATCACACTTCTCATTTCAGAGCAGCAACACACTGATATTCATACTTGCTACAGTAATGCCTTTCTCTTTGTGTTGTTTCTGACTGGTGAAAGGAGAAATTCTTGTTCATAACCCTCCATGCACACAGCCTTTCTGCCACTCAAAAATGGTATGAGGTGTCATATCAAACCCAACTGTCAGTGGCACATAACTGCCTCCATTGATGACATATTGAGTCCATTGAGAAGGTGTTGAAGAAATAAGCCAAAAAAAAACAACTGAGAGTAACAATAGGTGACATAATATGCTAACTGGCATAGGTGAGATAACTTGTTATGCTTCCTGTAAGAGCTCATCCAGCCTAGACAATTCCTGAACCTTAGTGGCTTTAGACTGCTGTCAGCTATAAAAAACTAGTTGCAGGTTGTCATGTACCTGCCCAGGATTTTCAGGTCAAGATGAAGGCAATGCGGTTCTGCGGGCCAGTGAATCATCAGTTATCTGGGAAGCACAGCTATAGCATGAGGCGATATCTGGGGGCCTTCTTCCTTTTTTTCTTAGCATTAAGGTTAATACAAGAAGCTAGAACTTACGGTGAAGTATGCAACAAGGCAAAACATGCAATGAGCTGATCTGTTGCAACCATGCACACAGAAGTGCTGGTGCTTTAGAGGCACGGTTTTGATGCATCAAGTCTCCTTGTTTGCTCCACGTTTGCTTCAAATATTTGGTGGTTTTGATACGTTGGTACTAATTTTATGTTAGTTTGTGTTTTAATCTTTGTGCTTCATGAAACTCACATAATGGACATAGGCCAAGCATCTCCTTATAGCTCATGTTATCTCCTGCTCCCTACTTTACAGATGGTGATGATGCCTTTATTGGTGTGTCTGGACACAGCAGAATGTTGGAAGGTAAACTGATAGTGAGAAGAACGCTAAAGGATCTTGGTGCTTGTATCGCTGCCATCATCATTAGAAACAACATGGGGAGGGAAACATACTGAAGAAGGAATGTAACCGCGAAGCTGAATTTAAATAGTGTGACCTACATTTTCCATGACTGGTTTCCTCAGTATCTCTTTAATTGCTTTCATGCCCTGTTAAATAAGTGGGTGAGAGTCCTGTTTATTTTTATGCGCTCGCTCTCTCCTAGACCTGCATTCCCAGCGGGACGTCCCACGGGCTGAGCCCGGGGTGCTTACAGAATGGGCACGGGCTCTGCTGAGCCGGGGTGCTTACAGAATGCCGTGTCTGCCACGTCCCAGCCCTCAGCGCTCTGCGTGACCGGTGGCTGCAAAGGCTGCTCGTACTGTAAGGCGTTTATTAAGCACTGCTTGAACTTTAAAGGCAGGGATGACATTACTGATGAATTTAGGCTTCCTTTTCGCTCACCGAATACTTGTGGTAAGATTATTTCCTTTTTTTTGTGCCATTCAGAAGCAGTGGGGAGGTAATTCTTTTGCTGTGTGCTTCTCCAATGATGTTGAGCCAGCTCTGCGTGATTATACGGGTTATGCTTTGTTAATTATGGCCACTTAGAGAAGAAAAAAAAAAAAAAAAACCATGTTGCATTGTTTCTGTGCCGAGTGGGTGAGCACACAAGCATTTCCAGAACAAATACCCAGCTGCAGAACTCTGAGGGCATGTCCGTATCACACAATGGAGTGAGGCAGCGCATCCTCAGTGAATGCCGACCAAACCAGCCCCAAGACTGGATGCAGCAGGGCTGTGCTAGCACAGGACAACACTTTTGTAGCTAAGACGGGATTGTTAGTTGGAATGTAACTTTGTGCTAACAGCTATGCTGCATTCAGGTCTGGGCCTGGTGTGGCTGTGGAGGCAATTGCTCGTTGTCTGGGTGTACTCAGGCTGGCTTCTTGACTGCGCTAGAAGGTACTGGTAAATCTATGCATAGAAACATCGAATCATAGAATCATTTGAGTTGGAAGGGACCCTTAAAGGCCCTTAATGGTTTGAAACCATTTCCCCTTGTCCTTTCACAACAGACCCTGCTACAGAGTCTGTTCCCTTCTTTCTCACAGCCCCCTTCAGGTACTGCCAGGCCGCTCTCAAGTCTCCCAGAGCCCTCCCTTCTCCATGCTGCACAGCCCCAGCTCTCAGCCTGTCCTCACAGCGAGGTGTTCCATCCCTCAGACCATTTCTGTGTCCCTCCTCTGGACATGCTCCAGCAGGTCCATGTCTTTCCTGTGCTGAGGACTCCACATGTGGATGCAGCACTCCAGGTGAGGTCTCACAGTGCAGAGCAGAGGGGCAGGATCCCCTCCCTCTCCCTGCTGGCCGCACTTCTGTTGTTGCAGCTCAGCATATAGTTGGCTTTCTGGGCTGCGAGGGCACACTGCTGGCTCATGGCTCACATAATCTGTTTGTTGCTGTTATATTGTATTTGTTTTATGAGGAGTCCTGTACCCCACCAGACTGCCCCGTGTGCTGTAGCAGTCTGGTGCTGCCCAGCAGAGTAATTGATACCCCAGAGATATCAATCCCAGTAGCCAGGAGCTTTTGTGTGAGGAAGAATCTCACCGGGCTATTCCTGGAAAGTGAATGCAAAATATGCACAAGGAGTTTAAAGCAAATCAGAGGGATACTGAACATTCAGAGCTTTGCTTTCAGTTTTTACCCAACTCTCAAAACTTCCTCCATGGGGCTTGATGCAGACAACCAGTAGGCACAAAGACTACCTCTGCAAACTCTCCCTGTGATTGTAGGAGTAACCTGGGCTTTGTCTGCAGATGTGGAACTGCCTTTCTAGCCTTGAAAACAATTCTCGCTGTGGGTGATTTTTAGGCTGGATTGGATCCTCAGTTCTTAAAAACCGGCAGCCTGATTTCTGTTGTTCTGCAGGGCTCCATGGCGCTATGGCAACTTACACCACTTGAAAATGTGGCTGAGGCAGGTAAAAAAAAAAAAAAAAAATCCAGCTGCTTGATGTGGAGCCTGCGCAGAATATTTGCAGCAGGAAACCCTGTGTCAAAACAGTTGTGTTCCAGCCCGGTCCCTTGGAGAGCATTCACAAGGTGAAGAGGAGGCAGGCTGCCAAGCTTGACCTTGTTCTCATTCTGCTCCCTGCGAGACATCAATCTGGGTTTCTCCTTCTGGGATTCTCTTTCCTTAGGGACAGTTGTTCATTCCTTGGTTTACGCAGAAGCTGCAGAGCTCTTGTAGCTTTTGTTTGTGATTAGAGAGCAAAGTTTAATCCCCACTTCCTGCTCTATTAATAACAAACCATCAGTTCTTCTCCACACAAGAGAATATTTTGAACAGCACGACACCTGGCTTATGCATAGGAGTTTCAATCAATACATCTCAAAACACCGTACAAAGGAAAGAAATATCATTTTAATTGCATGGGAACCAAGGCATAGGGATGGGACAAGCTGAACAACTCCCAGCAGTATTCTTGGTTCCTTAGGTTGCAGTGCATCTCGCATCAGCAGGAAATCTGCCCATGATACAGGGAGTGTGGGATGTGGGGCTGGAGGAATGCACAGCATCCCACCAAGTAGACCCCAAAGTAAATACTGGGGTTATAAAAAGAGATTTGCATTTAGATCTTTGAGTTCAGTTTGAAGACTGAATTGGATGCTGGAAAGTGGAGGGGCTGATGGAGGGAATTTTCAGGTTGCCCATTTTAGAAATAAAATGTTTGGGGCTGTGGGCTTCAGCTGGACTTTTTCCTAGATGATAATAAATTGTTTTAATGTAGAACTCTTCAAAAGACCTAACGCTTGAGCTGAAATCATGGCAGGAGCCTGAATCTTTATCCCAACAGCAATAGGGCGGGTACCTCTGCCACCTGACTGGTACCAATCAGAAATGCGCGCTGACTGCTTCCCTAAAAAACCTAAAACAAAACTTAAAACCAAAATCAGCTACAAAATGAGGGAGTCAGGCGCTGGGACGCAGCTTCTCTGGCCGTATCATTCAGTCCAAATCTATAGTCAGTAGCTCTGTTATTGAAATGTTTCTAAACCCTGCTGACAAACTGGCCTGAGGATTTCCTGCCATGAAAGGAGTTTGTTTTTCTCGTGCAGCTTAGGAGTGAGTGGTGTTGAGCAAGAGGACTTGTCAGATGATTCCCTTCAGACATTTGCTCTCGCTTGGTGGGAAGATGGGCAATGTAATATTCTCAGCAGCAGGCAGATCTCCTGAATCTCTCTGTGTTTCGGCCATCATTTGCATGGGGGCAGCTCTCAGTTTGCTTGTGCAGGAGGATGGTGCTGGGTGTAACCTGCAGCGTTTGCTGCGGCTGTGTGAGGGCAGGTCTGGGAGCCAGGAGCTGCAGGGGGCCCAGGCAGGAGATGGCCGTGATATGTCACAGCAGCTCTGAAAGCCATGCAGCGTCCCCCCAGCACCACCCCGCATGTGGTGGCCCCACTCAGACATAAGAGCAGCAAGAAATGGGACAGGATGGGGATAACCCAGGGTTAGAGCAGGGAGGTCACAGCTGCTGTGTTTGGTTTAAGGGGAAGAGGGCAGAAAGGTGGTTGCTTAAGTGTTTGTGTAATTGTTTATGTTTGTTTTTTCTTTCCTCAAGCCCTGAATCAGTGATCAGCTGTTTAAGCCAATTGGTAGGAAATTAAATAAGAAAGAATTCCCCACGTGGATACTGTTTTGCCTGCAATGGAGGAGGTGGAAACAGCGGGGAAAATAGCCAAATGTGAGATGCACTGATCTGTAGGAATAGTTTTTGACAGAGGGAGTGACAGGAGCGCCTGACTGCCTTGTGCTCATAAGAAGGTGTGCAGGTGAGATGCACGTGGCCGGCGCTGCTCTGTGTAACATGCCTTCTGAGATCGGGCTGCTCTGCTAAATTGAGGTAGTCTGAAATTTGGCAAGTTTTTAAATTGAAGTTTTCTGCCTGGATAAAGCCCTTTGGCATACAGACCAGATCTGGTCGCACAGGATAAGACCTCCACTGGCAGGAAGTGTAACTACAGCAGGCATTGCCCCAGAGGAGAGCCACCTCCGGGCGCAGGAAGGGCCGAAGCTGCAGTTTGTGTCTGGGCAGAGATACTGTGAGAAACTCAAGGCATATTTTGCAATGTAGCGTGGGAACTGTGCCCAGAGCAGAAGCACGCACACATGGGAGAAGCAGAGGCAGCTGGAGCAGGAAGTCCCTAACGTCCCACAATTCGCCCATGGCTGCACCACGGCCCATCCAGCTGGGCTGACGCTGCTCGAGAGCCCATCCTGCTCATTGCTGGGTGTATGTGCTTCCCTGGCTCCCCACACCGTGCACCCCCTTTTTTCTTTCTGTCTCCCCCACACTTTGACCTCCCACCATGACACTGCCAGAGCGAGGAAACATTTTGAGCTGAAACATTCATTCCACATTACGTGATTCCAGATTAAAGGCAGGAAACGTTTAACCCTTCAACAGCCCGCTGCTCTCATCCTGATACAAAGCTCATTGCAAACTGTGTGCCAGTAGGTGCTGAACTCTGCTGCTTTTTGGACGTGTGCCTGCCTGGCCAGGCTGGCTCTCAGCTGGCTCCCACCAGCTGCTGTGGGCTTAGGGCTGCAGGATACCTGGGCTTTGCATGGTCCCTGTCCTCAGCCCTATCTGTGGTTCTTGGTTCTTCCAGCATTGAGACACATTCACAGTGTGGGGAAGATGTGCTCTGTCAGATGTATAAAGGGAGAAACCTTTGGCTCCATTTCCTTTGGCTAGTTCCCTAGCGCGAGGTTCACAAGTGCAAGTGGCTAAAATTAAGAGTATGAAAACAGATAAAAATGAATAATCTTAATGATTATAACTCAGGACTTAGAAACAAAACTTCTTACTTTCTTCAAAGCAGCCCAATAAATAGCACTAGCGGAATAGCGCTTGCATATAGAATGTATCACTTCACGGTTCTGACACAAATATCTATTCTGGGTTTTAAAAGCTGCTCCTTTGGCAGATGATGGCTCTCCTGAGAGGCAGTTACTGAGCTCCAGCGCAGACTAATCAACACTGGTCGGATATATGGAGTTCCGTCTTAGGTCTTGGACTCAGCTTCATAGGTGGTCTTAGTGGTTAAAGGGGGAGAGGAGCGGCAGCTCAAACCCTCTGTTCACTGCTGGAGCTGTCCCAGACCTACACTGAGACCAGCAACACTGCCCTAGTCCTTTAGAAGTGACTTTGACACAGGCCTTATGTAACTGTGGGGCTTTCATCACTGCTCTGAAATGATGTGGATGGGAAATGCTAACGCCTCCAAGGCCGGGGTTCTGGTTCTCTGTTTCAGCTGAGCACCTCAAGATGTGTCGTTCACAGAAACATGTCGGTTCCTTCTCAGAGAACCAGTGGTTTCCCAGTGAACCCTTTTTGTAGCTTAGGAGTTAGAAAAGCTGACCTCCTCCACTGTTCCCAAGCCGAGGGAGGTGAGCTTGGGCTGTTTAGCCAGAACTGCTGTTGCTGCTTGCTTTATATTCAGCGCTACCACCAGCTCGTTACCTTTCTCAGTGCTTAAGGGAAAGTCTGTCTCTCTCTTACAGGAAATCTCAGGAGTGTAGTTTAGAGATTTTATGCCTCCCTCTCATTTCCACATCCCACTGCTCTTTACTGACAGTCACAGAATGGCTGAGGTGTATGACAGAATACCTTGTGCTGCTCATTAAATAACGGCAAGTCTTGCTCATTTGAAATGATAAACATATTTGCCTGTAGAATATCAGCTCTAGTCCCCAACAACTGTGAAAGCAGCTCAGGCATCTTTGGTCTTCATAAAAAATAGGGAGTTGAGATAATGGGCTGTTGCACTTCAGAATGATAATCCAAAGACATTTCTCTTTTTTATCACCAGGAAAATACTGAGTTTTGAAGTGAAATACAGTGCAGAGCACAGTGTGAAGAGTGGAGGCTCCTGCAAGCAAGTGGAAACCTGGATCCCCATCAAGAAGTGACTTAATTCAACTCTCTGCGAGAGTTCAAAGGCTGCATCTGAAAAATCCCAACCCCCACTTATCTGGTGGCTTTTTTAACCAGCAGAGGAAGTCGTTTGTCTCCCAGTTCAGCAAACACAACTAACAGCTTTTCAAAACGGCCAGTTACTCTTTGCTAGCATTCTGCATTTTTGCCTGGAAAGAAGAAGAAAAACATTGTCCTTAGGAACAGTCTCCACAATCATCCATAATAACAGCACAAGACATACATACTTTCACCCATCTCATTTAGAAAATGTGCAGCTTCCCCTTGACCTGCTGCAGAGGAGACAGTAAGTGTCTGTGTGACGAGATCCAGAGGCTGTGTCTTGAAACCCATTTGGATAAAATGGAAAATCTAAAAAATGTGTCTTCTAAGGAGAAGAGGATTGGTATGACAGCTCCTGAATGAATCGGATCCCAGGTTTTAGGGCCTATCAACTCATCTGTTCGCTTCGTATTTGGCGTTTTTCCCTCTGAAGGAATCAAACTGAAGCACTGTCATTTAGGATAAACCTGGGCCGTTTTGTGATGGATAAAATTATTGCCGCCAAAGGAAGCTGACAGGCGAAAGGAGACTCAAAGTCAGCTTGATGAATCTCCCTCCATGCTCCTGCTTATTCCAAAATCTTCAATAGTGGGCAAAAATCTGACAGAGCAGAAAGTCACCAGCTGTTCTGAGCTCATCTGCAGCTCACACAGCTGCTTAGAGAACAGAACTTGCTTGATTAAACTGGAGAGATTTCAGAGAAGAGCAGCAAAACTTTACGTGAATTAAACAGGTTTAAGTTAGCAGTGACTAAGCAACACAGATGAGCTTACAGGAGAGGAAGATACTGGGTGAAGCCAGTGAGAGCATCTGGGGAGAAATGGCATGAATTCAAAGGTTTGTCTGAATGCAGAGCTCTTCTGACTTGATTTAAGTGTGATTTAAAATGATTTAGGTAAATAAGTTCAAAAGGCTAAGCAGGCACTCTTGTTTTGATATAAACCATGTCTGGAGTTAAAATACTTGGAAATATATCATACACTGAACACCAAAATTATTCTTTTAAGCCTAAGGAAGAGCGATTGCAGAGGTATTCTTTGCCAAACTAAACCAGCACAGAGGCGCAAATGGAGCGGGACAGGGAAAGGAGAGCCAGTGGAAGGGGGGTGAGAAGGGATCCAAGGAGGAGTCCTGCTTTGTCTCCAGAGGTGATCGATGGGACAGCAATTCCTAGGACCATTGTGTCTGCTTTTGAGGTTTTCAGAATGGGTCTAGAGGTCTTTTTAACTTAATTGCGTGCCCTTCCTGTGCTAGTCCCAAAAGAGAGAACGACTGCTCATAAGAGGTCTTGGAGAATACATGAACTCGAGAGCAGCAAATATGTCATCACGTTCTTCCACCTCGGGGTCACGCGCTGCCTCTGCAAACTTCAGGGTGATTTGACCCAAAGCCTTCCAGCTTGGCACGGGGAAATCCCACTGTCACAACGAGCTGGTGCTCTTCCAGTTTGCCTTTTGAAACCATTAGACATTGGTTCTCCGGTACAACATTTCCTTCTGTGCCTCAGGAAGGTGCTCCTTCAGCTGGACACCTGGCACAAAGCCTGCACAAAGCAGGCACCCAGGGTATCAACACTTCTGTCTGAGCCGTTTCTTGAAATTGAGGTCTGAATTTTCCATTTTCCTCCTGTGCTTCATGTGTAAATCTGGGATCAGGACAACCTGAGGAATCTGAATTCAGATGTTAAGATTTAAGCTATCTCTACTGAAAATACAGACAGCTGATGTGTAAATATCCTTACACAGGAGTGCAGTAACTCTGGTGCAGAGATCCGGTCCCAGTGACCAAGCAAGTCAAAAGGGGGGTGGCTTTCCTTTTAAATTATCTTTTAAATTATCATTTACTAATATCTTCACTGACTCACAACCAGTCTCATTGCTACTACAACGTGCAGGATGTCAGAAAAGCTTTGCTCAGTCCATTCCTAGCACAGCTTGTCGTTCAGGTGACTTTTTCCAACTTTTACTTACAGCCTCATGTAGAACTACTTGCTGTGCTTTTGCATCCCTGAGGGAGGCGGTACGGCCTGGTAGCTGTTGGGAAGTGCTGGGATGGGTATTACAAAGGACACTGGTTTTGAGCTCCGCAGAAGCGCTCCAGCGCAGCTGTGTAACCTTGGGGCAGATCACTCAGCTGCTCTGTGCCCAAGTGAACCCGGCTGCAAGGCGTCTTGGAAACCAGATGGTGCACAAGGTTTCAATCGCTCAGGAAAGTGAAGAGGGATATGGGGAGGAAAAAAAAAAGTGAATTCTATAGTACTTCACTTCCAAGAGAGTTCATTTGGATTTAAGCAGAATAGCTGAGAAGAGAATTTGCCTTGATATCCAAAATCTCCTCAAACTCAACCCCCTGCTCCCAGCCAAAACCACAAAACCCACCATCTCCCCTCAAATCGTTTTTTCCCGTTCTCCCTTGACTTTATGTCAAGCACCTTCTCTCTAGAGGCTTCATCACAAAGCTCTAGTAGAATACACGCTTTCCCTGGCAGCCCGAAGATACTCAGTATAGCGTTCTATGTGGCTAATCTTTGATGTTTTACGTGGTCATTTTTAGGCACCGAATTCTATATGGTTCTCTTCTCCCTGCTTTTCAGGCTACTGCTCTCCTTCCTCAGCCTTGCTGAGCATCAGTGGCTCAGCAGTGTGCTCTGGTGCTTCAGTACTGTGCTGCTAATAGAAGTGCTGAGCATTATCCTCCCTAGATGGTATGTCCTGGCTTAAAACCAGTATCAAAGCTACTGCCGGGTTTGTACTGCCAGTCAATGAACGAAGGCAATGCTATACTCAGGTTTCAGTGGCAGAATAAATGCTGGCCACATGTTAGTATTTAGGAGAAGACTTAAATGTTTCGATATTTTTTGGCCTTAGCTAAAACATGGGTGTTTTTTTCCCCCACCAGTGCCACGGGAATGTGGGAATACATACGTAGGAGTACAAATGTAGGAGTACTTGTGTATACTTCCAAAGCAGGGTATTAGGAAAAAAATATTTTTAGTCTAATATAAACCAAGAACATTTAAAGATATGAGATGTACATTTTTTATACTACTGAGGAAAGGCCTTGTCTGATTATATTAGTCGCTACTGAAAAGAAAACATTGACAGTCTTGAAATGTGTTGAACTTTCTTCCCAAAAAAGAAAGGATTAGAACTGAAAGAGCAAGTTACAAGCAAATTTAATAAGATAGAAGACCTAATTCCCTTAGGCTTTTATGAAAACAGATTTCAGCAAGCTGTCTTCAGTAAATTTAGCCCTTACTATGCAGTACCGGGATGGTAAAATATGTAGTTGCTTTTCAAAACTGGCGATCACTATTCTGATGTAAACAATGTTCAGCTCGCTTGTCTCTCACAATCTCTTTGCTCATTTTCATGTTAAAGATTCACTGTTAGTAATGCGGAAGGCTGAAATGCCGCGCTGACAAGTGCCGTACCAAAATGCCAAGAGGACAATGGCACAGCTCGAATATCAAGCTGGTAATAAACCCTAAGCTAAAGTACAAATCCCTTAATATTGCTTGAGTCCCTGTTTGGTGGATCCAACTTTCTGTTTCACTCCCTACTACCACTTGAAGCTCATTAACAACAACAAAAAAAAGGTGCAGTTGCTTTGTGTGAATAGAAGAGTCTTACATTAATCAGAATGTCTCAGCATGATGGCTGTGGAGAACAATAAATAAAACAGAAGGTGAACTGCCGATAAACAGATCCAAGCGATGAAGAAAATAATGAGTAGAGTTGTCCAGTACTGGGGCAAATAAAAAGTAAAACAGAATTTCAAGCCCTGAGCTGTACGGATATTCATCAGACTCAGTTTACATTTTTGCTGTTCATGAGTAGAACATAGAGTGAGCTCAGTATTGCTGTAGCTGGGAGTGTTTTCCCACATCCATTGAACCAAGATTTCCTCTCCTGTGTTCCTCAGCATAAATCATTGAGCTTTACTCCATCCCACGGTCCTGTGAATTGCTTGGGTGGTGTGTTCAAAGAAAAGGTCGTTGCGTCACGGCTTTTGCATGGTCCAACTCAGTTTCTTTCCACTCCCATTAGGAACAGAATGATGGGTGCTTCATACTGTTGTTATCGTGACCATAAAGTTGGCCAGTTCACAGGATGCAGCTTCAAACCCCTTAGCGTGTGCTGAGAACTGCTGCAGTGAGATGCTGCCAGTGAAATATCTATTGACAGACTGTTGATTTGGATTCATTGCAAGGTACTGAGTAAAACCTCGTTTTAAGGCAAATAAGAAGATGCTAAATTCCTGAAGCCAGGTATTCCAGGCATCATAGAACTCTTTCTTCTGAAAAAATAATTTAAAAAAATGTAGTGAATCAAATACACTTTGTGTAAAGGCCTTGTTTCTTTAAAAGATCATCTTGAGTGTGAAATCTAACTTGTTTGGAAAAAAAGGTTAAATGATTTCAGATCCCATCCTTTGTCTTGGCTAATACAGTCCATTTGCTCCTTGCAGGTTTTATAGCCACACGGCTCTATTTGTTCCTCATTGCTAGGTAGGAAACTTACACAAAAACGACAAGTAGACCATTGGGAAACTGACTACAAAATGCTGAAAAAGTAAGTATTGTGCCCACATAATCACTTTCAGAAATGGTATGTGTTTAAAGAAAAATAATCTGAAATAAATTGTGATATTTTTGAAATTACCTCTATCAAGAGACACCATAGAAGCTTGTGAAACTCTCCCCAGGCTGCTAAGAACACTTTCTAAACTACAGTTTTTGAATTATTACCTTTGTTAGTTTATTACTTTTCACTATTTATGCTTATCATTTACTTTTTGCCTTTATTTTCCAGTCTTGTGACTAAGCAAATCTGTTAAGTTTTGCTTGCTCAGTATAGCTTGTGTCACTCTCCTAGTGCCTTGCTGCAGCTTATTGCCTACACTTGAGAATAGAGTTGTCCCCAAGAGAAGCCACTCCTCTTAACAGTAGGATTTACTTATTTTATTAATAAAATCTACATTTTAAGCCTAAACTATTTGACTGCATTCCTTTTGGAAAAGAAATGATTTGGGACAATCTATTCCTTAAATCAGTTTCTACATTCTTGCCCCGAAGAGAATGTTCTGTGAGTTCCTCTGATGAATGAAAATGGGTTTTTTAAGGAAAATATATAGACGAAATGAAAGAATCTCTTACACAACCCAAATGCTGTATTTTGGAGATTCCCTTAAACACCAGTTTATTTGCTTGCCTTTTGTCCAGGGGTGTGGAAAACAATTTTTGTCAGCTACATCAAAGTGTAGTGGCAGATTTCCCTTTGGAAGTCAGAGCCTGTTTCAAACGTCTCTTTAAGTCCTGCATATTTGGAGACTTGGGTCGGACAAGGTGGAGGCCTCTTCGTTTCTCCCCGTTGCAGCTGCCAATCATCCTGCTGACCTCCTGGCAAAGCTGCTGGAAGGCTTCGTGCACGCCCTCGCAGTTCTCCCGCGCTGAGACTTCGTAGTAAGTACCTCCCAGTTCGCTGGCCAGCTGGAGTCCTTCTTTGGAGGACACCTGCCTGGCTCGCAGGAGGTCTCCTTTGTTTGCCATCAGCAGCAGGGGGATGTTAGCATTGGGGTGAATCTTGCGGATGTGCTGGTACAGGGGCCGGATGACGCGGTAGCTCTCGTATTCTGTGATGGAGTAAACGAAAACGAAGCCATCTGCCCAGTAGATCGAGCGGTTTATCTGCTCCTGGCAGCAGATGCTGTCAGTGTCATCCTGCCGTCAAAACCAAGAGGTGTGAGATTAGAAAACTGAGAATAGGGAGCAGATGGAGCAGTCATACAGCAGCGCTGGCTGCTCAGAGCTGTGTTTCGGTGTGTGGCTGTTGCTCAGCACACAGGCAGAAACCTCCCTGTTTGCTAGGGATGCACGGGGGACAAGTTCCACTCTGTGTCAGTAGCACGTTATAGATAAGCAGCACAGAAGTGGAGAGGGATCAAAGCCAGAGGGTTGAAAATAAGAGAACAACCTAGTGCTGATATTGACAAGTTCATTTTGTATTCTCATCTAGTGAATCCTTACAACAGTGACAGTAACCCGACCTTTCGGTGTGGATAAAATGGTGATTGGCATGGTAAGCATTAAAAAACCTCAGAAGGCTATTCACACTGCTGCAACTGAATGGCTGTTCCCCAAGGTGCTTTTTACGGCTCTTTCCAATTCTGTATTCTGTGTCTCCGTGGATGGGGGTTCTCACTAGCTCCATTAAGTGAAGCCTGACAGGTTTTACTGCCGTACAGTTCTTCAAATAGTCAGAAGCAAAGTTGATTTGAAAAAGCAATTTGTTGCAAATAACCAATTACTGGAACTGAAAATGAGGTGAAATCTCATTGCTCGTGTGTGCAGCTGCAGTGGGTTTATATTAGTGCATTGCTAGTCACACGTTTGTTCTGCCCAACACAGCTCCTACTCAAACAGCCATAATAGTCACCAGTGTGGAGAATATAAAACAGAATACAATACCACAATACCATGGAGCTTGAAAAGAGATCAGCTTACTTTTCAAGATGAGGCTATTTTCAGCTAACCCTCTCTTCTTTGTTATCCCTGCTGGCATACTTCCCAACTAGACAGGGAGATCAGTGCTGCAGTTATTACCAGTATGCTCGGTTTGATAAGAACGGACATTCCTGTCAATAATCCAGGCTTTCTGGAACCTTGCATTTTCTTCCATACCCAAGAAGGCACTAAACATATTCAGCCTTTGTTGAAGTTACAGGCAATTAGAGGTTCCTCTGTGTTCTTTCATGGGAGTTCAGCATCACAAATAGAGGCCAATTTTTTTGTTATTACTATTGCTAAATTCTATTCAACACATCTTCATCAACTTCAGTAAGGCTTAGGACAGGCATTTTAAATCAACATAATTAGCACAATAAACAATTCAGTCAGTTGGCTGGGGAGGACAGATCCAGCATAACAGGTCAGATCTTATCTTCCTAAACTAACACAGGCAACATTTCAGATACTTCAACATCATTCATAACTTGTTATGTTGTACATGTAGTACATGTATGAGTTCATTCCAAAAGTGTAGAACACTTGGAAAAGTGTTTAGTGGTTTTATGGCAGAAACCTAGTTTGTCATAGGAAAGAATAAAAAATATGTGTGGTAAAAATTCAGTCACTGTTCAATATCAGCTATGGAAATTTCAAGTATTAGAACATATGCTCCAATATCTGTCGACATGGCGTATGTCTGCCATTCACATATGTTTTAACAGGATTTGTGTGCACTCAGCGACCTCCCAAGCCATATCGCTTTTATTTAGTCATCTAAATATGAATTATAAAGCCCAAATTCAGGAAGCAAAGGAGGAAAAGAATGAGCAAAACTGGCTCGTTCTTTATGGCACATCAGGCAATTGGAAGAAGGACTACAGTCAAGACTCTTCTGTGGGAAGGAGGAAGCCGAATTTCTGAAGGCTCAGATTATAAATTAGGCTCACAGCTTTCAGCAGCAGTTCTTCGAACTTTCTGCCCTTTTCATATTTCACTGCGGCCGATGCAGGCACTGGCTCATCACACTTTGTAATCCTTTGTTCTTGCCAGCTCACAGTAATACAAACCTAAATCTTAAATGTATTTTACTAGCGGTGAAATTGCTTAAAGATGCCCTTATCACCCTCCTCTCCATGCTCCCTATCAGAGAAAAACGAAACAAAACAAAACAAACCCAACCAGAGCTGCATGCAGAAGGAACAGGGAGCCTCGCAGCAACCCTGCTTCAAAGGCAAATGAGAGCGAACTCAAGCCGGGACGGGGCAGACTGTGGGAAGAAGGGCAATTTGCACTGCTGGTGTCTGGGTTGTGTCCAATCTGTAGATAATTAGCCACCCTTCACGTCCTGCTTGCCTCTCTTCACCAGCAAACTCCTTTTATGGGGGAAAAGAACTAATTGCTCTGGCAAGCTTGAAAATGTTTTTGGTGAAGGTGTATATTTGAAGGGAACCCTAATGAGCAGAAACTCTCAGTTACTCCGGCTAGGCCCACCCAGTAGGGAGATGGATGGATAATCCCCACTGGAATGCTTTATTCGGGAAAATCAAAGGCTAATGGGCCACTTTTTAAATGGAAATCTCTGCTCCAGAATGAATTTTGAAACACCCAGTGATTTGCCATGTGGAGGCAGAGCAGCAATGAATCACCTAACAAAACCAGTATCTGTTTGCTTCTGTTTCTCTCTTAAACATGAACATTTCCGGTGGGGCTGGAGTCCGGAGGGATCCCACATGACTTCCTCCTGAAACGCCTGCACGCCACACACAGCAATCTTTCTTAAGGATCTTACAGAAAGTCCAACATATTCTCACTCTTAGCAAGTTCTGGTCAGGAGCAATCCTCTTAAACGCTTTCAGATACATTATTTGATGCCAGCAGAGATCCAGGCTAAGATAAGGGTGTCTGTGGGAGCTGTTGAAACAGTGCAGACCTTTGATTGGGACGAAGAAAATGAAACTCTTTCCTAACTAAATTAAAATAGTTTCTGACTAGGAAACCTCAGCTCTTGGCACTGCATTTTGTAGAGCTCTGGTTACAGTCTCTGAATTCTCAGGCAGAGTCTTAATTAAAACAGGGAAACCAGAAAATAAACATGTATCTGGTGTGAAAGAGGGAGTTTAATTGCTTCACTCCCTCCTTTCTTCAAGGGATAGAAGAGGGAGGGGACTCCCTTTGCTAAGTTTGTTGGGCATTCCCCGTTGTGCCGAACCACCACCACCAGGTTCTCTTCGCAATGTCTTCTCTGTGCAAACTGGCATAGGGTCTTTGTACTCTGAAGTGAATAGTTGGAAGACTTCCAGAATGGCTTTTCAGAAGGTTAGATCTGGTGGCAACAAGGGGATGCCTAATTTTACCATGAAATCTCAGCTTTTCTATAGGAATTATTACTCTCCTGAGATTTGCACCTTTTGTGTAAAAACAAATTTCATTGCATTCCTGCTCTTCTGACATCATCGTCATCATCTTGTTCTGCAAGTAAAACAGCTCTTCAGAAAGAGACATCTTAATTCTGGATTCTGTTTGGCTCCTGATCAAGTACTAAATCTAGAATATCTCAAATACCAGTAGAAATAGAGGAGTATGTAAATGCTGACAGCTCAGAAATAAGAAATGAATAAAATTAAAAAACAAGCAAGGAAAGCATTGAAAAGCACTCTAGCTGAAATGGCCAATTCTGTGAGACCTGTCCCCTTGGAAAGACACAGATTTGTTTTAATTTTGACACTCTCTTAAAGGAGCCTGATTTAACCTCTTCAGGGGCTCATTGTGGTGGGGCTTTAGGTACCCCTGTTAGTCTCCATTTGGGCTTGAGCCCAGGTGTATTTCTTCTGGAAAGCTGAGTTATTTACGGATTAACATGCTGGCAACAAACAAGAGACAGTAGCTGTGTTGTAAAGTACTGATGCACCGAGCAGATATTTTACCTCCAGTGAAACAAAGGGAGTATCCTGCACCTGTAGGGAGATCTGTTCCCCATCTATGGTGAACTTTCTTGAATACAAAGCACCTGGTGGAAAAGCAAGATCATTAGAGGCAGAGACTACGACAACAAAGAAATAGAACATAAGGGGAAAATTGAAGTGCTGAAAGCCAGAATTTGAGGCTTATGATTCATAGCTGCGTATAAAAAGGTGAGTGGAACCAGGGGGAGTGCATGGCTGTTTATTTAAGTCAGGTGGTTTAGTATTTGCTGTGTGGTTGAATGTTTCCACTGTATCTCCAGGATGGTATATGGGAAAGACAGCACTTAGTATTGAGTTAAATACTCAGTTAAAGTGGGTGCTTAGATCCCTTTCAGGTTTCCAATCCATACTGTTAACTTTCAAAATGTGGGCGGCATATATTTTTAATCTCTAGCCAACCTATCTGGCTGTTTACTGCAAATGAAGCAAACTGCTTCCCATTGCATTTTTCTGGATTTATTGATTTATTCCAAGAAAGGAAAGTATTCTAGGTTTGGACACAGAGCAAGTGACTATATACAGAAAACCCAGATGCTCTTTGGGATTTGTGTGACCTTAGCAGTCAGAGCTTGGTTGAAATCCCCAGTGACCGGACAGTTTGAATTGGAGTTCTGGTTAATCTGAATGGCTGATTCTCAAGACCGTGTCCTGGCTCAACGAGCCTAGAGCTGACCCAGCCCTTGTAAGAGCACCATTGTTCTAGGCTTGAATTTTATTTTGTTACTGGAGTACAAAGTGACAAAAAAATCTTTTCATGCTACAGACTATCCCTGGTTATGATAAGAACAGCTTCAGAGATTGATGTTATCATCATTTTTCTTTAGAACTTAGTGCAAGTCACATTGATGTAGAAGAAATGCTACATCCACAGCTGTTGTGTCTGACCTTTCAGTGTTGTCCAACTACAGTTGTCACTGCTACATCTTAAAACAATGCACTTTATCTCAAACCTAGAGAAATCGCATCTACTGGAGAGTAAGGACCGTGGACCAGCAGGGTGGCCAGTTAGTGACAGTAATGCCATCGCTTTGAAAATTGTCTTTGTAAGACTTGGTTCAGGGAAACAAGTGCTTTTATTCCAGTGGTAAATATTCTGAGCTCACAGAAATATTTACAGTATAAGGAAATTCAATATAGCAAAGTTTGCTGCATCTGGATCCAACATAATCATGTTATATTTTAATACTGACTCTGTGAGGTAATACAAACCTGCTGGGGAGCCTCTATTTTTGAAAACACATCAGCTTTTAAGCTGGAAAAGTGGTGCTGGTTTATGGGAAAATACTGCACCCCTGAACCAAGACCAGACAACATATTATTCTTACTCTGTAATACACTGCAGAAAAAAAAGACCTGGCACTTCCAGACACTGGCTGTGCTCTGCTTTACACTCAACTGAAGGAAAAGCATGCTTGAATGGTCACAAATACACTACCACCTGTTTCCTATTTCTGGCATATTTGTTTCTTCTACAGCATGGCTGTTGGGCTGGTAGCTTAATGAGAAAAGCATGTGGTTCTCGGCAATGATCCATTGCAAAGCTCAGAAGTCTAACTTGATGTACAGTCTCCCATAGAAAAGATGAAGGAAAAGAAAGAGAAATAGTGCAGGCAAGCATCAAGGTTGCTTGGGGTCAGTGAGAGGGGGCTGTAAGGAGGAGCTTTCAGACTTCATTTCATCAGACAAGCAGAGATCAAGCGTGTCTTGTACCGCCATCTCCATTCCTAGCTCGTTATTCTAAATTCAGTGTGTCTCCAATTCAGTATGTGTCACTGCTTTGAATCCCTTCCTTTTTCATCCCCCCAAAAACGTTAGATAGCCTACGTGTGGGATGTGCTGGTAGGCATGAGCACAGTGATTCTTTCTACAATCCTGGCTGAAGCAGTCAGCGCTTACTTGGAACAGAGGCTGTGAATTAAACAGTTCACATGAACACATCTCCTGAGGTGTCAGAATGAAACAAGAAATGAAGTAGGAGTTTGCATGGCCCCTTTGCTTATCTTACGGAAAGGAGACTTCAATTTGAAATGCTCCATCGCCACAAGAGCCACCGAAACAAAAGGAATACATGAGGAAAAAAAGTTCTGAATTGCCTTTTGCACACTTCGGAATTCCTCTGGCTTCTCATGGGCTGCCGAGAGCAGCGCTGCCTTTCTGCTCTTCGGTCAATATGCAAGTTGTTCCTGGAGCCTGCACTTTAGTATAGGTATATCCCCAAGCAAGCCTTTTACTCTGATCCTTTTCCATCAAGTTGGGGGGAAAAGCAGCTAACAGGAACATGAATAATGGGGCTTTGATTTATTGCTTTCATAGCTTGAGGCTATTAACTGAAAATATGCACCTCATGGACATCTAACGCTGCTCAGCTTTCCTGTAATGTGCACCAGTCACAAAAGAGTGGATTCCTTTGCAAGCTATCTGCAGCACTGCAGCAGAAAACAGACTCACCAGCGTTGGCTTCATAGTCTCCAATAAATCTCTTAGTGAGAAAGCGCACAACCAGAGCTGTAAAACAATGAAAAAAATATGGGCCTTTAATGAGAACCAAAGTCAGAACACATGTAGTATCTTACTGGAAGAGTTAGTATAATATGAAACCAACTTAATCTTGCTATTGCTCACTTATTATTCTGCAAATCCTTCTCTCTGCACTCCCAAAAAAAGATTGGGGCCAAACTCTGATAGCTAATGCAATGTTTTTAGCAGTTTGTATTGTAAATTACCCCTCAGGTTCAGTGAGGCTGTGCGGTGCGGGCTGTGGAGGACTATTTGTTGTGACGGCAGATGCGACAATCTGACCTTTGGTTTAAAATAATTTAGGAGAAGAGTAACATGCCAAACCTTTACAGTACTGAAACGAATCCAAATACCAACTTTAAGACCTCTGTGCCATATCAGAAGTGTGGCTGAGCACTCAAATGGTTCTTTCCAGCCTTAAAAATCCTCAGCCTTCCTCATGAAACCCATTAGTGCTATCTAATTACATCCAGCAAACAAACTGCATGTGCTGTACACACACAGGTCACGCTCCAGTGCTCTGGGCCTTCTTACTCATCTCAACCCATGGTGCTTTCATGCACTATTGGATTAAAACATTTTCCTTTTTCATGATCTCTTGATAAATTTAAAGCCCCTTTATGGCCACAGTGACTTATATTCCTCTAGTGCTTGCATCTCAGCAGATTCCTAAACATTTCCAAAACCACTCAGTTTTATCCTGCAAACAACTGTCTTGTAGATTTATTTCATTTAAAATAATATATATATTTTTCACTGTACATTCTGAGTCACCTTCTTGGTACCTTTAAATGAAATTGACTGTGCTCTTCAACAAAGTACCTAAAAATTATACAGAAATGTAGCTCCTTCAAATTCAAAACAGCTAAAACGCTTTCCTGAGTGCTGTGGAACCCCACATAGAGTAAAACAGATCGTGAACCATCTATTCGAAAGCAATAATACTCGCTTTATACTCCTTTTCTCTCCTCTCCTTTGCAAAATAATGCAGGCAAGCACATCCTATAAGCTGTTATTTGTCCACAGAGCAGTCAGCATTTACAGCAGGAGAATAGAAATCGCTAGCCCCATTTTTGGGGGTGTGGACATGAAGATGTGGTTAAATGATTCACACAGAGCCACGGAGATTCATTTGTGAGTACAGCACTCCCCACACTGTGCCCTGTCCTCACACTGCCTGCTCACAGCCCTGCAGCAAACCTGCCTCACAAATGAGTCAGAACAAGCCAACAAAAAAAAAAAAAAACAACAAAGCAACTTAAAATGTTTCGGCTGCCCGGGTTACGAGAGTTTTCACAGCCACGGCCATGAGCTGCAAAGCAGCAGGTAGCACAGCAGCAACAAACAGTGCGAGCAGTGCCCGCGGGCTTACCTGTCTTGCCAACGCTGCTGCCACCCAGCACCACCAGCTTGATGATTTTGTTGGGCACGCAGTCTAATACCGGATACTCTGGTATGGGAAGCAAGAGAAAGTTAGTAGAATACTGTGACATGGTATCCTGAGAGATGAGACGCATGCCAGAAATGAGAGCTGATCAACTCCAGTAGGAGTTGGGAGAGAAGAGAAGGAAAACAGCTTCTCTGCGTCTGTTCTTGGCTGCGTGTCCCTGGGAAGAGAAGCCTTCTCATTGCATTTAAGTCGCTTTCCCGAGGAATGTTAGAGCAACCGGCCTCCTCTTCCGATGCCTCTGCTCAGACAGCGACTTTGGAAAGCAAAAGGAAACTTTTTGATCAACCCCCGTGAAAACTGACTCCTCCACTCGGCAGCCAATCACAAGTGAAGCCATGACATTCCTCCGGCCGGGCACCAGCGTGTGCCTCCATCCACCCACCACGCTCCCGCTCCCCGCTTTATCTCCCCGCTGCCTGTTTGATGTGCTTCCCCTTGGCTCCTCACTAAAACAAGGTTGTTCTGATTTTCAGTCGTCACAGCCGTGTTTGCAGCGAGGTACAGCCACCCCAGCGCCCTGCTCTCATTCCACTTTGAATAATCCCGTTCTGCCTGTCTAGTTTCTCTGCATTTTCAATTGTTTCCAACTCCACGCTCTGTTGTTCTCCCTGTCCTATTGTGCCCTGCAGCAGGGCCCCTTCAGAGTGCTGGAGCTGATGGGACGCTCCTCTTCAGGAAAATAAACACTTTTTTTCTGCCGCAGAATTCAGACAGCAGTGGGTTCATGGAATCTTAGAATGGCTCAGGTTGGAGGGGACCTTAAAGATCACCCAATTCCAATCCCTGCCGTGGGCTGGTTGCCCCCCACTGGATAAGGCTGCCCAGGGTTATTCACAAGTACTGGGTCGCGTATGTATCCGAGATACATTTGATCTGCTGGTTTGTACATGGCAATAGTTGTAATAGCCCATTGGAACGTGGGTCAGCACCGGGTTGGGGCACTGCTGTGTCTCTAATCATGGAAAAGTGAATTTGGGGCTGACAACAGCTATGGGAAGCCTGAGGAAGGACTCAGAATCCTTCAGCAAGGCGAGCCAGACAGTGGGAGTGAAGAAAGAATAACTTCTATAGGAAAACCCAGCATAGTGTTGAGACAGCTGGCGGCTGGAAGGTCTGTAGGGATGACAGCATGTAACCGTACACGGGCTACAGTCAACTCTCAGTTATCGAGGATAATGGGGAGGGAAGAGAAAGCGAAGAGTGGTGGGGAGGGAATGAGCCAGATAAAGAAAAACTGCAAATAATATAAAACAGATGTAAATTAAACTACAGAAAAGATAGTCTGAGCATTCATCTCTGAAAAACTGGTCAAAAGAGGTCTGCAGAGGGCTTCAGACAGCGATGGGAAGAGGCGGGCCTGGTGCCTGCAGCATACTGCTGAGACGTGCGCTCTGTCACGCCGTGTGGGAAACAGATCCTGACGGAAAGTGGCACCGCAGCTAATCCTCCCACAGGCCCCAGAGACCCGAGCGTGCAGATTTCTCCTGTCCTTTGTGTGCTCCTAACAGGCAGAGGGTAGGCATGGTTCCTTATGGAGAGGCTGCAGCCACCAAAAGAACTTTCTGTGCCCAGACGCTTTCGTGCAGCTGCTTGCAATCACAGCATACACAGAGCTCTCCCAGTTGGTTTCAGAAGCCAGGCCATGGCTGTGAGCAGTAGGAAGGGAAAGCGGGCCAGCTCTCTGGTTTGCCGTTCCTTCTCAGAGCACTGGGTGCCAGTTTTTCAAGTGGCCTCCATTTCCTTGCCAGCCTCACAGAGGACCTAAGCATGTTGCATGTGAACTGGGTGCAGAACTTTAGAAAAATCCAGCTTTGGTGCACAGCAATCCAGCAAAATAAGCACAGGATGAGGAAGATTCATGAACGTGTCACTTCTCCAGGGCTCATTTTCCCCTCTAAAAACTTCTGAAGCAATATTTGTGCTGGGTTGTGTAAGCATAAAGGGTTATTACTTTGACCATCATGACAGTCAGCTGAGGAGGAGGGGAACAAAAGGCATGGAAGGCTCATGGTGCTGGGAGGGAGCCACCAGATCATGTGTCTTCTGGGACATGGCTCCTATGTGAATGGAGTAAATGAGCTTCCAAATTTTTGGAAACACCCAAACACTGAAAAATCTTCTCCAGGAAATTTCAGTCGGGTGCTTTAATCTTGCAGAAGTTTTGTAAGAACAGGCAAAGTGAGAGGAAAATGTTCAAAGTGTCATGGTCAATAGGCAGGGCACTTTGAACTGTGTCATTGAGCTGGACGCATTATAGATTTGGGGATTAACTAGCAACGGTGTGTCTCTAAGTATGTTGTTGGAACCCTTGTTACCATTTCCTATTAAAAGCATATGCTAGTGAGTAATATAAAAGTATTCATCGCTACAGTTCTGCTATAAAAACAAATGGCAGTAATCTATCAGAGTCTAGGTGGACAGAAGAGGTTCAGCACAGGGAAAAAGGCCAGATAAGTTAAGGAGTACCATGTAGAACTTTCTATACTAGCAAAGGCATTCTTAGAGCAATACGGATCTGCTGACTTGTTCAGAAAGAGGAGACGCCGCTGACAGAAACAGAAGTGAATGTCCTTTGGGGTAACCAAATGTGTCAGTACTGAGGAACTCCAGAAGGTTTTCAAGAAGCGAGTGCACAGAAAGCTGGCAGGGGAGCTTTAGTCTAGATAAATGTAAAGCAATGCATCTAGAGGAGAATGACACAAACTATGCTTAAATGATGCTGGACTTGGATGCGGCACTCATAAATTAGGAAGGAGACCCTGGAGTCATCGCCAGTCGTTCTCTGAGATCAACAGCTCAGTGTGCAACAGCAGCAAAAAAAGCCAACAAAACGTTGGAGGGGAATGAAGAATGAGACACGGGGCAGCTTTTTGCTGCTTACAGAAGAGCTCTGAGCACCCCCAGCTCCACCTCGCAGCTCTCTGCATCTCAGCAACACACAGGGGTGTGAGAAGGGGCAGAGCTGGGCAGCTGTAGTGGTCATGGGCATGGAGCAGCTGCTGGGAGGAGAGGCTGGAAAAGCTGAGTGCAGGTGCTGGTGCTGACACCCGAGAGGAGCCATGTGGGGGCAGGAATGAAAGAAAGCCCAGTGGTGGGGGAAATGTTGAACTGCTTCTTTTGGCAGCTGTGATGGCTTCTGGTTGCCTACAACAAATGTGACAGCAGTTTTAGAGTGCATCTTGGAAGCAGACCAATCGATTTCTAGTTCCTTTACTCATACAGTTCAGTCTCATTTTCTCATACACTAACCCAGGCTTCTTATGCTTCTAACCAAAGCCTGCTGGCGCTGTGTGCAAGATGTGCAGGAATCTCTGTCCAGATGTAATGGTTGTTTGTTTTTTTTAAATGATAATAAAAAAAGCAACATATTCTCCAAAAAGTTTTAAGTGTATTCCCAAGCTCCTTTATTAAACAACAGCAACAACAAAGGTAACATTTAGGCTCTGATCCTGAAGAACAAACCAAGGAAAATATATAATAAAAGCCAGAGGTTTTGAATCTGATCTTTATCTGGTTTTCTGGATTGTCAGAACAGTCTTTTCACTGAGTGAAACCATGCAGAGGATTCACACTATTTGAGATTGTATAATCCTTGGCACGTAGAATAAGAATTGTTTTTAAAAGAGATTTTAATTGTTCGTGTACAATGGACTTATATTTAGCCAAAAAAGTGCATGTTTTTAATTCAAATTCTCTTGGAAAAACAATAGCTTAAATTAAAGGGAGAATGTTTGCAAAACTCAGAGCAACATTGAAAACATTGGGATGATTCCGGAGGTTTCACTAACCACTGGCTGGGTTGCTCCACGCAAAGATATGTGCCTTTGCATGTTGCACAGAGATTATGTTGCTTCCACACCAAAATTGTAAAGATTTATTGATTGGTCCATGTTGCCTTTGGCTATGATTTTTATAAGATTTTCTGTTTTTAATGTTATTGGCACTTGTAGATGTTTTCAGAGATGAAGTATTCTAAAAATAAAAATATTTGTCATTTACCATAGTGCTTTTCATATGAGGGCATCAAATTGCTTTCAAAATTGGATATAATTATTCCTCATGCACTTTACAAAAGGAGAAACAGATGAGCAGGGCTAGAGTGGTCTTGCTAAGACCACCATGCACTGAGAAAAAGGCAATTGCTGTCACTCATTGCCCCTCTGCCTAGCACTGGCAAAAGTGATCTTTCCTCTAAAAGTCTGTTTGCAGCGGTTTCATTCACCCCCAGTGTCTCTCTGTTGTTTTTGTACAGTATTTTGACGTTATGGCAACACTGCTGGAGAAACAGGCTCATTTCTGAGCAGAAATGCAAAGTGTGGTGCTGGGGAAATGCCACTTTTGCAGATGCTGGTATAAATCTCACTGCTGATGGCTCATGCATGCATCCCCGCTCCTCAGCATATTCTAAACAAGCACGGATTGATCTTTGCAGCTTTGTCTGATTGCCTTTGTTCTTTGTTGTAAACTGGAGGCCCGAATGCCAGCTCTCACCCTGCAGTGCTCAGGCACTAAACAAAAGCAGCATTTTCACCACCTTGTTGCTCCCAGGAACCCTTCCCAGCTCCTGCTGTCTGGAAGCACAGCTGAAAAGCACCTCTGTGGAAGGTAAGATTGAAACAGTGCTGAAGGTGATGTGCACGAGGAGCAAGCCTTTCTCGACATGCTTGGGACTGCACCTTGTGCAGACACTAAAAATTAGGCCATGTAGTTCAGCTGTACTCTCGGAAAGATGTCATCTGGGGACAAGACTGTCATTTTCGCACCATATTTGTACCCAGCACAAAGCCGTTCTGATCCTGAGGCCAGAGGGAAAGGAAGCATCCTGAAATTCTGTTGCGATATCCACGATAAATCACAGCTGATTCTATTTTGGGATGTCAGGGAGGCAATCATTTAAATATATAGTTAAATTTGGTTAAACACTGTACAGGTTCCACTATTCCTGTACTTCCTGTCTCTAATTTTGTTGCAATGCCGTTCATGGAAACCCTGTAAGTGACACGTGTCTTTTTTCACTTTTAGTGTATTTTTAAGGATTTTTTTTGGGTTGTGGAATACTCTCCCTTGGGATCCTCTAGCAGATGACGTGGGAAGTACAGTGTGTATAAGAGAACATCGCTGCAGGCGAGCAACTCAAATAGAATGGAAACATCTTGGCCTCATAAAAAAGTGTGCTTTGGAAGCTGAACCACCCCTTCCACAGAGATCTTCCCACAAGGTCAGGGCCGAAGCATGGAGCAGCATATGGAAACAGTCCTGCTTACGGGGTGCTTCTCGTGCAACACAGCTGAGGGCTTCCCTGATCATCACCAGCACCCCACTTATAGGGAACCCGAAATATTAGTCAGGTTCCTTACAGGTTCAATACGGAGAATTCTGTACATCACTGGGACAACAAACACTTCCACCCATCTGCGGGATGTTTTCCTCTGATACATGTTTGCTTTTGGTACGCAGTGTGTGAAGCATTATATGGCAGCTGGGCAGCATTCTTCTCTCCTTCCCTGCTGGGTGTACAATAGACACTTATCACAGTGCTGTGCTCTGAAAGGCTCCTTTCTGTGTTTGTGCTGTGAGGAGGACACGTGGTGCAGAGCGGAGAACGGCTGTTTGCTGCAGAAACAGTGCCTGACTCCTTCATCACACTGGACAGCTCTGTAAAACCCACACTTCAAATCATAGGAACTTTAAGGTTGGAAAGGATCTCCAAGATCATCCAGTTCGGTCATCCACCTACCACTGATACTGCCCACTAACCACGTCCCTAAGTACCACATCTCCACGGTTCTTGCACACTTCCAGGCACGGTGACTCCGCCACCTCCCTGGGCAGCCTGTGCCAGCGCCATTCTTTGGAGAATAAATTTTTCCTAATACCCTGCCTGAACCAGACTCTTCACAGCTCTGTTAACGTGGGCAGCGTGCCTCCCGCTCGGCCTGCGATGCCTGCAGCGAGCACGGCCCCTCGGTGCGTCGGAACGAGAGGACCCGCATTGCGCGGCGCGGCCCGGCCCCCTTTGGGCAGAGCACCGACGGCGCCCGGCCCCATTTGGCGGCTGCGCCACCCCGGCCCGGCTGGCGCTGTCAGTCGGGCGGCTGCGTCCCAACATGGCGGCGGCGGCGCTGGGGCCGGCGGCGAGGCGCGGGGCCGCGGCGGGCGGATGGACGTACTGATGACGGTCCGGAGACTCGCCTCCATCTGTACCATGGTGAGCGGCGCGGCGGGGCTGGCCGACGGCCTGCGGGGGCTGTGGGAGCCGGTCCTGGCGGAGGCTGCGGCGGGAAAGGGGCCCGAGGCCGGGCGCGCTGTGCGGTGAGGAGGCCCGGATCGCGGCCCGGTATCGGGGAGTGCGTGCCGGGCAGGTGGGCGGCTGCGCTCCCAGCGAGAACAGCTGAGGGGAGCGGGTGTGAGCCCTCTTTCCGGCTGATTTCGCGGTGTTTCTTGCCGTAAGTAGCTCAGTTTAAGGTTATTGTGCTGGTTAATGCGAGCGCCGTATCGTTCTGCCTGAAAGCACGTAGCAGGGTATCATTTCTATTGCTGGTGAAAACCCAGCGAGAGGGAGTCTCGTAATTGCATGATTATGCAGAATTTTTAATGAGGTTTCATTGCTGCATAAGCAGAGGGCAGCGAGGGGTTCGTCTGGCAGCAGGCGCGGCTGAGTCATAGCACGGAACCACCTCTTGTTGGTGATACACCGCCTAAAACACATCGCTCTCAGCGTGGGGAGCTTCATCAGAGCGAGGTTAATCACTATGAGTAGGGGGTGAATGGCCCAAATTCAGCGCAGGACCAGGCTGAGGGCATGCAGCTGTAGGATCTTGGTGTTTTGCAGTCCCGTGTCTCTGTTCCTCCAGGCAGTCAAACTTCAGTTTAATATCTCATGTGATAACGGCAGCAAACCAGGTCCTGGGCTGCAGCGTCACAAAGGCTGTGGTGCAGCAGTTTCCAAAGAGTGACCTCAGAGCTGTGTAAAGGCCGTAGGGCTTCTCTCTTTCTTACAGAATCATTAAGGTTGGAAAAGACCACTAAGATCACCAAGTCCAACTGTCGACCCATCCCCGCATGCCCACTGACCATGGCACTCAGTGCCACATCTCCATGGTTCTTGAAAGCCTCCAGGAATGGTGATGCTGACCCACAGCTTTGATTAACGTGAGATTGACCTCCACTGACCACAGTGGTGCTGTGGAAGGCCCGGTGTTTGGAGAGCCACAGTAATACCTCAGACAGGTGAAATTAAGGGCATGGGAGGCGGCTGGATCATGGCTTCATGTGGAGCTCTGTACCCCAGAGGCAGGCGTTGAGTCAGTGCCATGCAGTATTTGGGATGTTCCTGGGATCAGCTGACGGATCCTTAGGTTAAGATGACGAACGTAAGACAATGCATTTTTTGTGAGTACAGAGCTAAACTTGGATATAGTCGTTCCAGAGTTTGTGATTTGTTTTTAGAGACTTTGACTATACATAGTCAGTTTGTACTTCACCTCTCCTGAATTTTGGCTGGAACGCTAGCTGAAAGCGAAGCAGATACTTGTAGCCTATCAAGGTCCATTCTGAAGTACTGTTTTTTCTTCTAAAGAAGGTGTTTAACAGTAACGTTTTCATCCTGCTACAGCTTTGGGGAAGCAGCTACTCCTTACTGTTTTGCCTGCAGAAGTTATTGTTTCATTTCTCTACAGAGAGCCATGAGCAGAGCTGCTGGCACTACTACTCTCCTTTCTCATGCAGATAAATCTGCTTCCAACTTTTTAATGGAACCATTTCATCAAATGTTGCAAATGTTTCCAGTATAAGTGTTGTAAGTGCATGTACAGCTTGGCTGAACTTACTGGCTGTCTCACCATACCTTTTCTTCAGCTAGGACGTGAAGTATGATGTTCTGGGTGCTACGTTTTGAAAGTGAACCTCTTTATTTCCGTATGTGTAAGTTAATGTCCAGTAAGAAATGCAGTTTGCCTGGTTGTGATGTGAATATAAAGAATCGAAGCTGTCTGTATAAAACTATTTAATTACTTAACACAGTCCCTCTGGGAAACTGCTTTCTTCAGGATTATGCTAATATGTACTGTTTGTGCAGTACTTTACATGTGTTTAGTAAAATACGCAGCTTTTACCAGCAGTTCTCATTGCCTGCACTTCATACTGTGGAGCTGAAGGGTGGCTTTAGGACATACACAGACCCCTCTGTTCTGCAGTGTCTCTTTAATACTTAAATTGAATGCCTGAACTCATTGCTAGACAGTAACGTAGTTACAGCTTTAATTAGATCCCCCTCCCTAAAATAACTTCAGGTTCTTGTAGTATGGATCATCTCTCCTGTGCCTCCTGATTGTTGCATTTCCTGCATACGAGCGCAGTCCCTCTTTCAGCACTCGCATAACGTTTGTGTGGCAACTACGGCTTTGCAAAGATTGGAAAGCCACAGGAAAATACATGCTAATTTGAATATGGTTCATTGCTTGGTTAGGATGTGGACACCGTATGGCAAGACACATCCGTAGCCAAGAGCTACCAGCTGAAGCTCTAGTCCTCTGCTCTGTCCCTTTGGCTTAATTTTGTTTGCTAGCACTTGTCTTTATCATGGACACCAGGAGTTTTTGTTTTCTTTTTTGCAAGTGATGGCAAGATAAACTGGGAGAAAGCACCGCTGAGGCTTTTTTTTCCCCTTACCTCCTCACCTTTTGCTTCATGAAAAATGCATAGCTCCTGTTTCAGAAGTATATTTAAACTGGTGTGTGTAGTCTTGTGGCATATGCGCAGTCATGGACAGATGCAAATCCTCTCCTGAGAGGAAGGAGAGCTGGCTTCCCATGGTCTGCCCATGTCACCTGCTCCGGGATACGCTGCTGTGCCCCAGGGGCTGTGACAGTCAGCACACAGCTGAGCTTTTGGGTCAGGGGTCAGGTTGTTTTGTTGTATTGACAAAACATTTATTTATTTATTTATTTGGCTGGTTAAGCAAGCCAGAACACTAGCATGAAGCAAAGCATGAAGCACAGATCTGATCTGTTCCTCTTTACTGCAGACTTTTTGCAAAATTAAACTGTTAACATAAGTATTGGTGTTTCCCGGTAAGCTAATGAGGGATGCTTCCCCTCAATTCACATCTAATTGTTTGCCAAACCAGTAAGACGTGCCTGAAACCCTGTTTACAAATTGATGGTAGTCCTATTCTGCTCCTTTGAATCAGGACAGCATGGATATGATTATTAACTTCAGTGTTAGAGAAGAGATGGCTGAATCACTTTAAGTTATGCATTTCCATTTGCCATCTGAATAACTTATATTATGCTTTCATGCCGCTACTGTATAATGCTTGATTACTGCAGTTTCACCTATATTTTTAGAAGTCTGTTTTAGCTTTATCAGAGAAAAAGCATTTACGGCTGGGAAGGTATCACTGAGAACATGGAAGGGAGGGAGGATAAAAGCAGAGCTACAAAAGCAGACTTCTGATTCCAGCAGTGCTTCTTTATTGACTTGTTAAACAAATGCTCATATTTGCCCTTAGCGCACAGCTTGAGAATGACCTGCTTTATTTTAGGGAAGAAAGAAGGATGTGTAACCTTTTGCAGAGCAGTTAGTAGGTTTTCTGGTGGTGCTCTAGTTTAATGCTGTGTGCAATGGGGATCCATGGTCTCTGGATCCTGGACTTGCAGCAGTGTGCAGGTGTAGGGCTGTGCCAGGTGGGCGCGCAGCCTGCAGCTAGCAGGCAGCACACATGGCTCATGCACTGGTTTCCTTTTGGTGACTTGTAGGGTGTTGTGCAGCAATCCTGAGCTACCATGGGGATGAGTTTTTCTGCTGTCTGGATGCCTGTTTTGATCTCAGATTGTTTATAAACTTAAAGATTTCATGCCTTCACTGTCCTTGGGAAAATGAGAGATCATAACTCTTGCGTTATTGAGTACTGAGGAAACTATGGGCAGAGAGTGGTTCCTTGGAGCTAGTTATTATAGTAGAGGACGTGTTCTACAAGAGCTATTACAACTTAAAAAATGAGGTGTGACTACCCTGGAAAAGATACTAAAATAGCAGTGTGTTCAGGAGGCGCTCTATAGAATCTTTCTTGTTTCGTTCCTTAACCAGGATTTGGAACGAATGCTTTTAAGACATGGACTGTATCTGTGTTTGTGTTTACACCTTTAATATCGTGTACATCCCTTCCTGTTAAAAAGTACGTGGCTTTCAGGGTTTGCCCTTACAGATGCCAGTTCAGGGGATTCCTAGTCTTGTAGCCAAAACAAAGGGCTGTGCTGTAGATCATCATGTTTTGGTTCTTGGGTTGTACTTTGCCTTCTGAGCTTTTTGCCAGAAATCTATCCACACAGCCTCTCTCACACTGTGGTGTATATGTACATGTTCAGATCACATACGAAAGTGCGTACACTCGGATGGGCCCTGTGTCTGGATTCTACTGCTGTACCTCTGTGCCTGTTTAACCTGTACAGCTTTCTGTGAGCACCCACGACCTCACTTTTTATGGTCTGCTCTTACGCATCTTGCTGCATCACCTGAGAGAAGCCTTGTGGAGCTCTTTGCAGGCGGATGTGTGGCTGTGAGCACTGAGGTGAGCTTGGACACAGTGGCTCAGAAGGGGGAGATGGGTGTCTTGCAGTGCCACGTTACAAAGGTCAAGGCTCTAAGCTGTAGCACGTGTACTTCCTATCCTCAATCCAGCATGTTTTCCTTATGCTCTTTTAGCAGGCGCCTACTTTAGATGCTTAAATGTAATGACCATGAAATTACAAAATTTCACAAGTGTGTGACTTGCTCTACCTTAGTAAGTGAGGCATAGATCCTGTGGACCTTGCATGACCAGCTCCTGATTGAATAAACACGTACGTAAGACAATTTACAGAGCACTCTAATTTATTTAAGAACACTTTAATTAAAACTGTACATAAGGTTTGGAACGCTTGGTGGTAGCAAAGCTGTTTTGAAGCGTGCTATTTTGTAACTTCATGGTGTTCTCCACAGCCCTGGCCGTAGCCAGCACACTCAGTAAGCTTTGCCCCCTTCTGCCCCCTCCAAAGCCTTTGCTGTACGCACCGTGTGCAGCTTGAGAACACTGCAGCCTTTCAGAGTGGAGTTTGGGGAAGTGACGCTTACACCTGCTCCTTTTGAGATTAGCAGTTTGTTTTGCCGCATCATTAGGGACCTCAGTGAGACTTGTGTGCTGTAGTGTGATTCTGGGTACTGAAATCTCCCCCTTTCCTTTTTTGCCTTTGTTGAAGAGAAATGCCTTTTGCAGGCAGGTGCGTGCTGCGCTCCCAGCGGGAGTCACGGGCTCCGGTCCAAAGGCTGAGTTAGTGTGGTGCAGAGCTGGAGCTGGTACATCACAGCAGGCTGCTCCGCCAGCTGGGCCACGCAGCTGTGAGAGTTTAGAAGTAACCTGCGTTGCGGTGCCTTAATTACTTCATCTGAGCCAAACGATACTAATTGCAACGGGGAAAGGATGCAAGGTTTGTATAAAAAGCACGTCGTGTTGGAATTAATACTTTGTGCTGAGCTGAAAAAAGTAGTGAGAAGTTTATATTGGAAGAAAGGCTGTATCTCCTATAGGTCACATGGAGAGTGCTTTAAATCAGCTGGTTTTCTCTCGTTGAAAGTGATTTGTCTTGTGGATCTCTTGTGCATATCTGCTTTATGGCTTTTTCCCCCTTGTTTTATAGCTTCGCTGCCTCTCTGCTCTGTTTGCCCAAGCAGCCAGTACAGCACTGACCTGATTATTTTTGACAAGAGCTCTGAATAACAGCAAGGACACTGGCCTAGCACTGTGCTAATTTTGATGCTTTCCTTACCAAAGCTGTGGCAGCGGCTGCTTTGTGCGCAGGCGGCGTGCCAGCATGCCTGTCGGGATAGCACAGCACTGCCTTGCTGATCATCCCCTGCCTGTACAGTCACCTTCAGGCTGCAGGAAGCAGCTACTTACAGGTGGAAGTCTGAACCTTGTCAATTCAGAATCAAAGATTTGACCTGTAGTGTGGCTTGTTCTTCAATAATAGCCCTTTTATTTGCAGGTGAGTTTTGAAGGGGATTTGACTGAATTTTAGTTAAACAATATATATATGTATATATATATATAAAACCTTATATATACCTTGTGTGTGTATATATATATATATATACACTTGCTATTTATATCATAGTACTAAAAAGGAGAAAGCTGTAAGTTGAGGCACAAGCTGTGTGGGTGCTGGACATGTAGATTTCCTCCTCATGCTGACCACAGCTAGTGCTCCATGCTGCCCTGCTGTGTTTAATCACTCCCAGCTGTTGGGTGATGACTTCAGAAGAGCTCCCAAGCTCCAGGCCTCCTTGCCAGCAATGCCTAATGTCGCTGGTGTCTTTGACAGCAAAGGGATACAGGAGTCCATCAGGCTTCTTTCCCTCGCATGCTGCATCTGACTGGAAATAAAACTTAAAGACTTCTCTGCTGAACAAAAAGCAATTCACAGCTTCAAGTTGGAGGACTTGATAAATCTGTTCTCTTTTGAGGGGATATTCAGTTAAAACTGGAGCTGTGCTGTAAGATCTTTTCATTTCTGATAACTTGCATAGCCAGCTATTTCAGGTAAGCAGGTTTGAAACTGCTCTTTCCGTATCCCTTCTTGCTTTACCAAATTCAGCAAAATTTTAGACAGCTTTTTTGTGTTCTTCAGGTAAGCTCAAGTTTTACTTAGTCCTGTCTTCCATGTATCTCCTGCATATCTAATGCTGGTGTGATGTCTTCATTGAGCTGGTATGAAAATTGAAGAAAAATTTGAATGCTAACAATTCCTCTCACTGAGATCTTAAAACTTGGTTGACGGGATCTTTCTAAAGAATGTTCTTTGTCTTCTCTGATGGAAATCGGCGAACAGAGTTCTTGGAAAGCTCCTTTTTTTTTTTTTCTTTTAGGATCCAATATCTGCAAAGTAGAAGTACTGCAGATACGAGAGAAAATAATTTATTGTCTTCATGCAATTGGGGTTTTCTTGGCCACTGTTAGCAGTACTTATTATTCTGAACTGCTGAAATGGCAGTAGCTCCAGGGGCCAGGCAGCTTTGCCTTCTGCTGTTTGACAGATACTGCCAGAACTGTGCAAACACACTGAGCTCAGCTCGCTCTGGACTCAGAGTGGGTTCTGCTGGTGGTGATGCAAACAGAATAGGGAACACTTGGAGAAGTGCAGCTGACCTTCGAGACATGATTTTAAGAAATAATAATTTCTGGAAAACCAGAAATCTTGATTAAACGTTGCCAAAACTTCAGCTGTCACTTCCGCCCCCAATATGGAGGTGTTAAATTCCCACATCTCTGGGGGTCAAATTACTTCAGTGAAACAGTATTTGCACTTTAGTTAAGCTAGGGGGTTGTCCTTCCTGTAGGTTATCTGCTGTCTAAACTTGTGTTCTTTTCCTGCTTACAGAGCGAGCGCGTACCTACAGCTTAATCGTCCCTTCCTGAGCCAGAGTAGCAGGGCAGTTCCTTCCTGCAGAGAGCGTTTCGAGGGCCCTCCTGCAAGTGTGGGGATGTAAATCAGGGCTTTATAGGATGCAGTTATTTGCCTTATGCTAGCAATGAGAAGTCAATTCTAATCTCATACATTAAACTTTACATTTAGCTGCGTTCTGTTGTGCCTTATTTGCTTAGCTTTTATATGCCGAGGAAATTTGATTGTTATCTGCTAGTGATTTCTTTCCTGACATTTTTATTGCTCCCACAATGTCTATCATAGCTTAGCGAATCACTATTGATTTTTCTATGGTTTAAATGCTTTAAGGGCTGTAAGATGCAATCCTTCTGGCAGCCACAGGGAACTGTTCTGCATCTCTCTTGATTCTTCAGATAACCAACTATGAAGTCTCACGCTCTGGATACTTATCCCTTTGGATAGTTTTCATTTCTAGATGAGAAATGGGTCTTCCATATTTGCAAAATTATGAAGCATATATTGTTTCTTACGAGCAGCTGTTTGTGTGATCTGTAGCAGAGGTATTATCCAGATGGAAAAATATTTTAGCAAGGGTAGGGAAATGTTTATAACACCTTTCAGTCTGGAAACAAAGCTGCTTATCTGACTTCCTTACAGCAGGACGCTGCTCACCAAGTCATGTCGGTTTGTTCCCTTGCTATGTGGAAACACAATTGCAAAGATTGCAGGTTGTGAGCCTCTGAACTTTGACAGCACTTCTGCTGCCTTACTCACAGCTGTGCCATGTGGCTCCATCCTGAAACATGGATTCACATTCACACTGCCACTCTGAAGTGCCTTTTGCTCCATATTTGTTGCCTTGTTGAGCATAGTTCTCCTGGGAGTTCACTCCCGTGCTCCATCACTCATAGCTATCCTGCTTGCAGTGTAGTATTTTAATCATGGTATGAGAGGTATGTACATTTCCTAGAGCCTCTTCAGTATGTTATATTATTTAACTTGTGGATTGACATCTTCACAATTGTTCGTGACTACTTTATCATTTTGCTTCCCCACACAATTAGTTTGAGTCTTGTTTTGGTTTGCATGATTTTGGAATGTAATGTAAAATGTTCCTTAACAAGAGATATCAGAAACATTGCAACTGAATGCTTGGTTACCTTAGATTCTGTGGCTGATTAACTCAGGTATTTAATTGTTAACAGTAGATAGCAAGTCTTAGGTTTTGTTTTACAAGTAGTTTGTTTTTTGGAGGAGTGTCTTTAGGTTTTGTTTTACAAGTAGTTTGTTTTTTGGAGGAGTACGTAGTGGAGGAAGAAGGAGGTAGTTGGGGGCAGGGAGTGAGCAGAGAGAAACAAATGAGAGGAATTGCTTGAGCTGGCATTGATGCCTCAAAATGTTTCTGTGTAATTGCTGCTTGCAAAGAGCCTTGCTTGTAAATCTATCAGCACCTGTCTTTTTGTGTGTTTTTTATAGTGCTCAGATTTGAGTCTGTCTGTCTTGTTTTTCTTCCTTTTTTTTTTTTAATATATGTAATTCCCTGTAAATCTGATGCAGGAGATCTGACTACAGTTTCCATTCCTCCTCTTAAACTAAATTTCTTCTTAGTTTCTTAGATTTTTTTATAAAACTTCTTAATTCTTTCTATATTGTCTTTAATTATTTCTACAGTCTCTGCTTGCCTGAGGCATGTATTAATAGCAGAATATTAGCTGAATTGATTGAAATACCAGTTAAAAATGTTAATAGCTTCAGGGATTGAGTGTTACTTTTCTGAGGAGTTTGTATTTAAGCTGTAGGATGACATGCATGTGCAATAGGATCTCTGTCTGCTGATTGCAGAAAGTAATGGGTGGGTGTTCAGAAGTCAAGAATCCAAGGTGCTTGGAATTCTCACTGAATAATGGTAGCTCCTTAGACAGCTGTACAATGCAACACGAAGCAGTGCAGGGCTATTGGAAGATGTTCAAGAAGTGTTAGAGAGCAGCATGGAGTGGTATGAAGGAAGGCAGCAAATCCCAAGTGGGAGCTCAGCTGTGTGGTAGTGGTGGACCGAAAACATGGGGAAATGGGACGAGATGCATTAACCACTTTGAATTTGAAGTGCACAACTTAAAATTGAAACCAGGATGTTGGCATGCTTTAGTTCCTGTTCTGTGCAGTAACTAAGACCCTATATGGATATGTCATGGTGGTTTTTTGGTCCTTTATAAAATATTAAGTTCTGTCCTCATTATATTGACAGAGACTCAAGGATACCTCCAGAAATGCCCTGTAAGCTTCAGCTTCCGTAATTGAAAGTGAGCAAAGCCAAAGCGCTGCCGAGTGAGCAGAGTTTGAGGAATGTCTCATAAAATTCTTCCTTCCGTTCTTTTCTCCGAATTGTGCTCCACCTGTCTGTCCATAGTGCTTTCCTGAAAAAATGCTTAGAAAAGGATAGCATTTCTAATGTGAATTGTAGGTGAAGGTAAGGCTTGTTTCAAAAAGAATTTTTGAATAGTGATGCAAATAACCAGCAGCACACTTAACTTCAGAAACTGCAACAGCATTGAAAGATGGAACGAATTTCTTACAAGTGTTTAAAGAGCATGGAGGTGCATGTAGAAAAAGGAATTTGGTGAGAAGTACTGTCTGAGTTCTTGGACACCCTGAACGTGACTTGCCCACAAGTAGGGTGACAATAGAAGTCTCAGTGATCACGTAGCACCTGATGGCTGCAGAGATGACATAGCCATGATTTACATACAGCTCCAGAGTTGATATTACTACAGTGGAAATTAAGTTTTACGCAGATTTTTTTTCCCCCATAGATTCGATAAGGGAATTCTCTTTGTTTTGGCACGAAGGTGCAGTCCACATCACCAGAAGAGATGTGTTTTTTTTCATGGAATTTGTAGCCTGCATGTTTCCTGTCCTCTAGCTTTAGAAGTTCTCTCTGTGTGTGTTACAGGTTTCTTTATTTCCAACAGTGTATATACTTGACTAAATGTAAATCGTCTTTTCTAGGTCACTGTAGATAATCTGAAATCTTAAAAGAGAACAATTTTTCTGCTGTTAATTTTCAATTAAAATCAAATGCAAGAATCTCTTCTGTTAGATGAGATAGTGCCCTGCTGCAGTCCTGCCTGAAGAAGTACAGCTTCTAAGTGAAAGTGTGGTGCCTTTTATAATAAATAAAAGACGTCAGGTTGATTTTGTTTTCAAGAACATAAGAAACACAAGATGTTATTTCTTAATGGAAGAAGCTCGTTTTCCTAGCTTCATTGCTCCTGTGGCAGTAGTATGAATTCTGTTGGATTTGGAGGGATTTTTTTCCCCCTCTAACATATTGTTTCTTTGCAGGGCGCCAATGCCTCAGCTTTGGAGAAAGAGATTGGTCCTGAACAGTTCCCTGTGAATGAGCATTACTTTGGATTGGTCAATGTAAGTGTATATTCTGTGCTTTAAATGCTGTTGTGTTGTTTTTTTTTTAAATTCATATTGTAATCTTGAATTTAAAAGGATTTTCTATGAGACATAAGGGGAGACTGCACAGACACCACATCTTGCAGCGTGATGCTGTGCAGTGTTGTTAACTAAGGTATACATTTTGTCTTAATAAAAATATGTATTTTTTCTGTATTTATAAATATTGGTTAGTGAGAATTCTTCCTACTTGTGTACATTTCTAACTATAAGACTTAAATATTTTGCTGGAAAGCGCATAAAATAGTAAAGTCTGCTTGCTGTTTGTATTCTCTTCATGTAGAGAAGAGGTACAATGTTACAGAGGTACACACTGTAGCACCCTATGGGATCCCTGAGGTTTTTAAATGAAAGTAATACTTCCTAAAAACGTACTACTGGTGTGGGATGCATGGAAACTCTTCTAAGGGCGTAGTGAGAAGATGAATGATAATAACCTGGCCAATAATTTTCTGAAATGTGGGATTGCTCTTTTTTCTTTCTCTTTTTTTGGCAGCCTTGTGTAATGAATCCTTCTAAAAAGGACTGCGTACATCTGACTTGGTTAGGATCCATTAGACAATAAGGATTGTCTACTTAAATTAACTGGAGGTAATTGGTGTTGGTCTTCCTGCTACTTCCAGAGGAGAAAGGCAGCTGTTGTGCCTGCATGTCCTGTACGATGAATGTAGAAAGTTAATAGAAAATGGTTCTGTGGCATCATACTTACGACATGAAAATACGGTTTTGGCAATTCTCACTAGAAACACAAGTATGCTTGTGTTTACTGCTCATCTAGGTACATCTCATTGAAAGCTGAAGGAAGATCCAGCTTCAGACACACCAAGTAAGGTTATAAAGTGTAATTTGTTGCAGCTCATCAGAAACTCATTTAATTGACTTCTGTGTGGGCCTTTAGCAGTTTGCTCTCAGACAACAAGCCGTCTAAGCACACTGAGTTATACTCCTGAAGTATGGTGTTAATGGCCATTCCAAAGCTTCTGAGGTTTGCACCATAATGAGAAAAATGGAAGGCATCTCCAATTGTAACATAAATAGCAGAGTGATGAATAGTGAGGAGGGAAAACAGCATTCTAAAAATAACCAGAGTTATTATACCCACGTTCATTCTCTGTTCACAAGGACAAAATATGACTAATACTGTTGTGCTTTATTTCTTGCAGCCGGTTTCTTGGGGATCATCATTTTCATGCTGTTGTTTTGGAGAGCTTTTTCCTAAGCTATTTATAGTTCTTTTATGGCTTGAAATTAATTGCAGCACTTTAACGAGTGCAGTTTCATAACATCAACATCAGTACTAGTAAATATGTAGTTGCATTGCAAATATGATCGGATGCTGAATTTATAGACAATGAAGGCTCAAAGAAAAAAGCTTAAATAGGTTTTCTCTTTGGGTCAGTGAACGGATCCAGCTTGCCTGCGGTCAGGCAGATGCTACCACCACTGCAGTGTGTATGAGGAAAGGGTCTGACCACTGCTGCTGGCACTGACAGCCCACTGAGCTGCGTGTTGTGTAGTGATGAACTGAGTGCAAGAGGGGTGGAACGATCTCGGCTTTCATTTTAAAAAGCTTATTGTCTTAAAATGAGCCTTCATTTTTTTTTTTACATTGAAGGTGTAAAATTATGTATGTTCATATAATGTTAGGTAACGTAGACTCTAAATGCAGTCAATTTTAAGAAAAAAAATGTATATAAGTATGACAAAAAGATTTAAGAACTACTCTTGTACCTGCTTTTCCTTTCTATTTTAGGTCATGCTAGACTTTATATGTGCAAACAGTGTATTTGATCTGTGCACGTAACTGACTCTAGGACTGGAAATGTTCAGTAGCCCATTGAGAACTGCCATGACAACTTGGTTTTTGACTTTTTATGGAAAACAAATGGTTACAGCCCTCTTTTTTTAAGCAAAATCATGGATGTGATTGGAAAGATCTGACTACACTGTGCTTCTTAACATTTCCAAGTTAAAATTGTAACGCTGCTGCATAATTCTATTTATTTTTGGAAAGCTGTATCTAATGCAGAGCAGGACAGATCAATAATTGAGTTGTTTGGAAGTTTTCCAAGGCTCTAAATTGCTCAAAGGTGGAAGAATTTTGTTCTAGCACTTCAGAAGTCACAATTTCTGAAACAAAACGCATCACGTGGTCTTTCTGTGAAGTACTTGGCTTCAGTGAAACACCTGAAACACGAACATGCAAAACAGTTGGATATTTAGCTTGGATAATAGGAAGAATTTCTTCTCAGAAAGTGGTGCTGCACTGACACAGGCTGCCCAGGGAGTTGGGGGGGGGTCACCATCCCTGGAGGCGTTGAAGAGCCGTGGCGATGTGGCACTGGGGGATGTGGTCAGTGGGCACGTGGGGCTGGGCTGGTGGTTGGACTTGGTGGTCTGGGAGGTCTTTTCCAACCTTAATGATTCTGTGAAGGAAGAGAAGGGCTTCCACATTGTGCTGTTATGTAAAAGTGGTCGCATACAAAGCAGGCTGAAATACTTTTCGCAAGGAGGTTTTTAAAACCTAAAGCATGCCATTCCGTGAGTTTTTCACCACGTAGCTATGACTACTGCAAAGCATTTGCACCTGTCAGGAATTTCTAAAGCTGCTTGGATAGAATTTTATCTCTGTAACTCTCCCATGTAGTTTGATTCTAATGATTTTTGTCTATGTGGGCAGCATCAAAGCAATATGTATAACAAGTTAACTTCATGCACTTCGACAGTCCTGAAATTTCAGTAGCTGTGTGCTTTGTGAACTTCTTGACTTAAGGTGCACCATGACCTCCCAGTTTTTTAAGATAGATAATTTCTAGTTTCTTCTGTCTCTTCATTTTCTGGGATTACTGTAGGCCAATTTATTATTGTTTCCAGATGAAGTATCTAATGAGGCTTTTGGTGGCTCATGCCTGTTTTGTAGAGTATGCAGATTTAATTTTGGTTTGGTTTGTTTTCTTTTAGGTCACTCACTAACATGAATTCGAATCATAGAATCGTTTGAGTTGGAAGGGACTCTTAAAGGCCATCTGGTCCGATCCCCCTGCAGTGAGCAGGGACATCTACAGCTCCATCAGGTGCTCAGAGCGTGGTGCAGCCTGACCTTGGGTGTCTCCAGGGATGGGGCACCACCACCTCTCAGAGCAACCTGTGCCAGTGCCTCACCACCCTCACTGCTTGAATGACTTTTTCCTTATATACAATTTGAATCTCCTCTCTTTTAGTTTGATACCATCTCATAGAATTATAGAATCGTTAAGGTTGGAAAAGACCACCAGGATCACCTAGTCCAACCACCAGCCCATCCCCACCATGCCCACTAACCACGTTCCCCTTGTCCTATCAGAACAGACACTGCTAAAGAGTCTGTCCCCTTCTTTCCTGTAGCTCCCCTTTAGATCCTGAAAGGAGATGCTGAATTAGGTTCTATCCTAATTCACGTTTGTTCAGGTTGTATATTTGTTTTCCTCGTGTCAATGAGAGTTTTAACTCCTGTTCTGTGTTGTTTGCATATGGTATAAATTAATGTTAATGTATGTATAATGATGTAACCTTGTAAGCAGGAAGAATTAAAGCTGTTAATTTTCTGTTTCGCTCAGCAAACTTGTAATCGTTCTGGTACATTAATTACACCAAATTCTGATGAACAGTAGTGGCCATATTTGTTCTGTAGTCGACTTTGTATGCTCATTCTGTTTATCCAAATACTTTCCTCTTGAGCTGCAGAATCTCCCTGCCAGGATATCTGGGGACTGGCAAACATAAAATATTTGCTTCATTTTTGTGAAGAGACAGCATTGTAAAATATAGTTGTGCAATAAATTGCAAAGAAATAACTCAAAAAATGCTGTAGCTCTTCTAGATTATATGCTACTATCTCAGTGGCTGGAGCATTTCTCCTTGTTAAGCAATGTGGAGCGCTGCCTCTGGAAGTCATTATCGCTGTCCTCCTTTCTCTAAAGTGACACAGCCTTCAGATATGGCAGATGTAAACCAGCTGCTCTTTGGATTTGCCTGCATCGTGTACTTCTCCTAGTAGTTTATTGTAAACAGGAAATACTTTACATATACCTTGCTAACTACCTCTGAAAAATAAGCTGTTTATGTGACACAGGCAAATCAAAAATTGGAATGCATGCGTTGAGCTCTTGTTACTGTCACGCGGTTCGGGTGCAGCAATGCTGTCTCATCCTTTCTCTGTTTGCTTTGTCCCTCTGTGCCTACTGTCATTGGTACCTCTGCACAACAGTGACAGAGGAATCTCCCCTATTCAGGACTGATAGCATGTTGTCTCTGCAAGTGTTAATTTGGTGATGAGCCCACAATTGGCTTTTTTTCAGTACCTTCCTTGTATTAAAAATTGTTGTGCCTAGTATCGCTGTGACTGTTTTCTTCTCCATTTTATTGCAACTTCCAGTTGTAATAAAAGGATGAGTCCTTCAGACGGCATCTATTAGTATTTCCCCAATAAATGACCTCTGACAGACAACTTTTCCATTTTCAGTATGTGACGTTCCTCTTGAGCAACCGTTTTCTTTTATTACCTTTTAACAGACCTAATATGAAAATGTTTGTTTTCCTTTTGTTCTGTTTTAACCAGTTCGGCAATACCTGCTACTGCAACTCAGTCTTGCAGGCACTTTATTTTTGTCGTCCATTTCGGGAAAAAGTTCTGGCATACAAAGTGCAGCCTCGAAAGAAGGAAAGCCTCCTGACATGCCTCTCTGATCTCTTCAACAGTATTGCTACCCAAAAGAAGAAGGTGGGAGTCATCCCACCCAAGAAATTTATTTCCCGATTGAGGAAAGAAAATGGTAAATGAATAAATGAAGCCTTTGTGTGGATTTAAGCATTGAATAGCTAAGCGTATAGAAATGTAAACACAGTTTCTTTTTTAAGCGAGTCCAAGCTGTCAAGTCCCAGCAGATTTCTGGAACGCTCTTGAACTCCAGTTTGTGGTATGAATTTCACCACCTCTGTAACACAGGAAGAGAGATTATATCAGAATTAGCGCTGTCATAAAAGGATTAACCTAGATATCTTTGTTTCTGTACTTGCGTATGCCAAGTGCAGAGGGTGTACGCGAGTCTTGGTACTCCAGCTTTATAGCTGATGGTGTCGTGGTCTGTAGAAGCCTGCCACAAGTCAGTGGTTGCTAGAATTGTCGCAGCTAAACACGCCTCACACAGTTGGTCAGTCAGTCTGTAGGAGCTCTCAGCCTGCTTTCTTACGTTTGTGGTAAGATAAATTTGTTATGAGGAGAACTATTGATTATTTCCCAGTTCCAACTGGTGAGGGAAAGTTCTGTTTGTTGATTTATCATCTCTGCTTGAGCTTCACAAGATAAACTTAAAATTGTAAAATATTTTTGCCCCTTAATGCTAGTCTTAATGAACTAATGGCCCAAGGCAGCCCATCAGTATTTCCTTATTCTCTTCCCCATAGGAAAGCAAAACAACAACACACACAGATAAACAAACTTGGCTTTTATCAGTTCTAAGAAGCACCCAAACTAAATTTCTTTCCTGTTATTTTTCAGCTTCCTATCAGTTTCTTGCAACCTGAGGGATGGGTGAGGGTAACCTAACATCTATTGCTAGAACAACAAAGTTCTTTAAAGTTCTTTAAAGATTCTCAAAAGTGTAACCTAAAATAGTTAGTGGGATCATATAGTAAGGTAGAGAAGGATAGAAAGTACACACTGATTTCTAAAAGCGTAGTAGTTTGATATGAAGTATCTGTATTGTTTTTCATTCTCCTTGTTCTCTTCCTTTTCAGAATTGTTTGACAATTACATGCAGCAGGATGCACATGAATTCCTAAACTACCTACTTAACACTATTGCTGACTTGCTACAAGAAGAGAAAAAGCAGGAGAAGCAGAATGGCAAACTCCAGAATGGCAGCATTGAGAGTGAAGAAGGAGACAAGACTGATCTGACGTGGGTCCATGAAATCTTCCAAGGAACACTAACCAATGAAACCAGATGTCTTAACTGTGAGGCTGTACGTTTAAAACAAAACAAAATCTCTTACATTTTTCACAAGTTCTGGATCATTTTCCCTAATACTAAGCACGCTTTTTCATTTATTAGGATAGATGAAATTGCACTCTCTCTATTAAAATATGGAACATAGCCTATTTTATGACTGTATCACCTCTATGTTCAAACCAATACTCGTTAAGGTATGTTTCTCAGAAAAAGCGTTTTTCTGAGTAGTGTTTTTTCTGTTCTTCCTCCCTGTTTCCATCAAGGCAGTCTGTACCTGGCTGATATGAGCTGTTTTCTTTGTCTTCCTGTTATTTCTTGTGTCAGTGATTGATAATTTATGTTGTGTTTTTACATGAGAATCGCTCACTATTCATTTAATTCTGGGATTAACTGAGTGTAATGGTTATGCTTCATGGTGCTGGTCCACAGCCATTCTATCTGAGAGTAAGGGTAGTGCCAGGAAGTCTAGAATCAGAAGAACCTCGCCACCTTTAGAGCAGGAATTCGTACTTAGCAACGTGCTGTATCTGATTTAATATTTCAAAACAATGAAAACTCAAATGGGGAGAGGAAAAAAAAGAAGCAATTAAATCTGAAATGACTGTTCTTGGCATTTTAAATCTAAAATTATGTCTAGGTAGTGAATAGAAGCTCTGAATGCCATAAATATGATTGTCTCAAGGATTTTGATGTGAAATGTGCCTGTCCCACAGATGGAAGGATGGTTTTCCTAACCACTAACCCATCTTGGGATTTAATTGATAATCCAGCTGGCTGTTTCTGCATTTCCTATAAGTATTTTCTGTTATACTCTGAAATGCTGAAGAAAGCTTTATCTCAGTACAAAGAGTGGAGTGTATGGTTAAAGCTTCTCCAGCTCTTCGGTTTTAATTTACTTCAAGAAAGAGCTTGAGTATGTGTGTGTATATATATTTTCTCAAATCAGAGTAGTCTGTTTGCATTGAGGACGCAGCATCATTCCAGAAATGGTTTAAAGAAGTCTGCAAGATCCTGAACTGTTATTAAATATTTCTTTTTTTTTCAAGGTTAGTAGCAAAGATGAGGACTTTCTGGATCTATCGGTTGATGTGGAACAAAATACATCAATTACACACTGTCTAAGGTAAAGGAAAACTGTTGTGAATGGAAAAAAGTAACCTGCTCTTGAGCAGAGGGAAGAGTGCAGTGTAATTGTTCTGATGTACAACAGCTGAAGGCTTTCAGCTTGTGGTATTGCATCTTCATCATTGGAGCTGCTGGTTTCTTAGCGGCTATTAGTAGTAAAGGAGTATACTGATGTCTTAGTGGTGTGTAAGATTGGGTTTCACTTTCTTTTATGGGGATTTTAATTTGTTACATTGTATAGTCAGGTTTTACAAAACTAAACGTGGCATGTTTGGATTCATAATATGTTTTCATTTATTTTAATATTGTTAATGTGTTTTAGTTGCCTGGTCCTGCTGTTTGTGGTCAGGTGTACTTTTTGCTGATAGAAACTTGCTCCATGTAGTTGACTGCCAAATCCATGGCTTATCAGCTGCTAGGATACAGCAAGTTGTGTATAGCAGCTGGCTTTTTAATAGCCGATAAGGGGTGTATAATTACTAGGAGCTGAAAGATAACCCACTTCTGCTAGTCAGTGGCTAATGGCCATAGGCTTGAACATATAATGTCTGCCACCAAATAAAACACAGAGTGGCTATCTCTGTAATCAGAACACAATCACCTTATTGCTGTTCATAACTTGTCTCATTTGACTCCTGCCTGGAAAGTTAATACCTGGGAGCATCCTTTCTAGATCTTGCCAGCTGAGCATTGATGCTACAACCAAATTCAGGGACAAATACCCCTAAACTGTGTTTGGGAGATATGAACGATGGGAATAAGAAGAATTTTGTCTTTTGTGCTTTGTTTTTCAGTATTATTAGTAGTTTTAACTGGTTGCTCTGACTGAATGTCCCTGCCTATCTGATTTTTCTTTCACTTTTATTTTCAGAGGGTTTAGTAATACTGAAACTCTATGCAGTGAATATAAGTACTATTGTGAGCAGTGCCGCAGTAAACAGGAAGCACAGAAGAGGTAAGGGTAAAATATTCAGGCTCATGTAAATGTTCTTCTAAAATGGGCAGCTGTTAGAAAATACGCCCTGTGAAACTGATAAAAAGAAAACATAAGACTGTTTAGCTGTGTTTGGTGGGGAAAGGAGAAAGGAGAAGTGGAGAGACCTGGTAACTTTGTGACAACCTTATCAGAGAGAAATGAAGAGATTAATTCTGTGTTCCTCCTAGAAGAGCTTATATCTGGTGTTTCCAGACATTTGTGTTTTCCCCAGTTAGCATTAATCAGCTCAAAGCCACTGAAAGCTATCCAGGCTGCCTCCGCTATGAATACTGTGTGCAGAAATCTTTTCTCACTTCATGCTTGGTAGCAGCCAGAGCACCCAGATGGATTTATTCCATCCATTTCTTCTCACTGATATGCTGAAAAAATGATATTTTCGGCACTGACAGTTGTCCTGCACTGAGATATCAGTTGGGTAATTCATCTTTTGGAGGAAATGTTGCCAGAATATACATGAAAAAGGGAGTGCTTTTAAAGTCTTTATCAACATTTTAGATGTATTTTGAGACTTTCTGTTACTGAAACTTGTTTAGAATAAAGCTTTATTGTAGATGATCTGCTAATACCTTGTTCTTTGTTTAACTTCTTCCTGTGGTTCAGAATGAGAGTGAAAAAGTTGCCCATGATTCTAGCTCTGCACTTAAAAAGGTTCAAATACATGGACCAGCTGCATCGATACACCAAACTCTCCTACCGTGTCGTCTTTCCCTTGGAGCTCCGGCTTTTTAACACGTCAGGAGATGCTACAAATCCTGACAGAATGTATGACCTTGTGGCTGTAGTTGTTCACTGTGGCAGGTATGTCACTTTGGTGCCTTCTGGACTTCAGATGTATTGTCTTGACATTTAAAAGGAATGTCATCTGTACGCCATGTTATAGCAGTATTGAAGCCTGTGAAGCTAGTTGTCTGAAAGTATGTATTTATTTATTAAGGATGATTTGTAGGTCATCTTTTGCTTTTTTTTTTTTTTACTGTTTTAAATTTTGCTTTCAGAACATGCACTCTAAACCTTGCTTATTTATCAGCTCTCAGATAGGCTGGCAATTCAGACAAACCATTTCTGTGAGCTTTAGCAAAGTAAGAGCAGCAACAAGAACCCACCAGCTTTCCAGGGAAGCTAAAGTGAAATAATAAATACTGGAGAACACTTCCTAACATAGCATTAATTTCTAGACCCCATGTTGCTATTTGCAGGGCTGGAAGGTTTGGGTTTTTTAGAAGCTGGTGCCACCACGTGGAATCAACTGTATACTGCTGATTTTTTTTTCCTTCTTATTGACTCCATTAAATTTGTATTGTTGTAGTGTTTTCCTCCTTACTTTTAAAAATAGTATTAAAAAAGTAACTACTTTTAGGAAAAAAAGCATTCATAAAATTGAATAAATAAACGATTATCTCCTGAAAGTGTGAGTTTTGAAGTCGTAAGTTACTACAGCATACAAATGTTTAAAACATCTTTGTGATGAGTAAAACAGTATAGATTTAGTATAACTAATCTATAATTCTAGGATATTTATGTAGTGGTAGAATTGTGCTTCTTTTTTTTAAATATTTTAAGATCTCTTCCTATTTCTCATATCCTGTAGATTTTTAATTTCTATGCCTATAACTACAGGTACTACTAGCCATTTATTTTTATTGCTACAACTTGGATGGATGAAGTGAATTTGCTTTTTGTCAAACCTGTTTTTTTACGTTGGACTTTTAAGGTGTTCCGTAACTCTTCAAGTTTTAATTCTCACTGGGAACATACTGAAAACTTAAGATAGAATATATTTTTGAAATATTGGAATTTTCACAACTTGTTTTAAATATTTGGCCTTCGTGATTTTTGTTTTCATTTAGTCACTCTAACCAAAGGTTTATTTCTGTGACGAGAATTGTGTTTTAAGTAAGTCAACAATTTTGGAAGGACTACAGGAGTACTTTCTTTTGGCTAGAGCCAAAACTGCTTTATGTAGATACTAAGCAAAAGGTAAAGTTGAAAGAAAAAAAAAAAGTATTTCTGTCCACTGTGTCCCTGAATTGTTGAGATTGATAGCAAATTCTTGTCCCAAACTGCCAGGTTTTTAGGACAATCTGCCTTTACTCTGTAGATGCCTCTCCCTTTGATTTAGGTCATTTTGTTGTCCCATCCCTTCAAGGTAAGCACTCAGGATACAGGAGATAGAATTGCACTGGGTGGGAAGCTGCCCTGGAAAGCTCTGAATAGCAGTTGCAGAAAGCCCATCTGTGGTCAGCCAGAGGCTAAGCCACACTAAGAAACAAAAAAAGTCTGTGGAAATAAAACATTTCAAACATTTTTTTGAGTGGTCAAAATACCCAGTGATGGTGAACATGACAAAACAGTGATCAAAATATAACTGCCTTTTGTTTTTTTTAAATATATCAGTGTCTATCTGAAATATTTACAAAATTGTGTATTTCAAATATACTTCATTTGACAGGTGGCAAAGATGGAAATTTTAATTCAAGCAACTTGGCAAAATCCAGGAATTAAGAGTGTTGTGGCCAGTACTAGACAACGCTAAAAGCTGGGAAATCCAACTCTGCCAGTAATAGCTAGGGTCGTGTGGGAAAACAGCAAACCTGCCTTTGTAGGCTCAAGAATAATAAGTGTTTGATCCTTCTTTTTCTTTTTTCTGGCAGTGGTCCAAATCGTGGCCATTATATCACCATTGTGAAGAGCCATGGCTTCTGGTTGCTGTTTGATGATGACATTGTAGAGGTAGGTACGCTTTTATGTAGTGAAAACAAGCGTAGACAGCATCGTGCTTGAGCCTTGTGAGGGGCCTGTTTTTATGTCTGGGGTTAGCTTTCAGACCTGTGAAATGACTTCTGTAAAACCACTGCACAGAGTAATTCTGGACATTTCAGAAGTAAACTTTAGTGATCTTGATCTTAAGTACTTGTATTTTGGCCTACCTTCTGCCTTCCGATTTGTTACTGATTTGTTTTCTGATAAATGCAGCAAATAAATGCAAATAAGTACTTATTACCACATTTTTTTCAGTAGACATTTTCCCCCAACAAACAGAAGAGTAGAAACAGTGTAAAAAAAATTTGTTTTGGAGACTGAAATAAGGTCCGAGATGTTTGGACTATTGGTGATAATGTTTAAACAATCTGATCAAGCAAATTTTTCCTTAATTTTTTATCAACGTATCTGTTAAATATTCACATATCCATATGTTTCACCTAATATTAATATTGAACAGTGGAAGTACCACCATGGAACTGCTTTGTGTAAAGACAGAAGTGTACCTGTTTGCTTCGAAGGCTGAGGTGTGATGTTAAGTGCTTGAACAGGCACAGCAAGATCCTTGTTTGTGTTGGAGTGATGATGGTGGGGCAGTGAATTCCCCACTTGTACTTTTTTTTCTTTAGGTAGCTTCGAGCATCAGGTATGACTTACTTCCTGGTGATTTGTAAAGCTTTTATGACTGTGAATAGTTGTCTTTCTCCTATTAGTATGTTCTGTGGGTCATTTTATTCTGTCATGGCAGAAGTACGTAATTGTCAGCTTGTTTTGAAAATAATTTTAAATGCAAATATTCACCCTCTTTTCCATCCTGGAGGTAAGCTTGACATTTTAACAGCAATGTAGAATAACTACCTAGTTATTTTATATTTGTTTTCTATTAGTCACTTCTATGTTGTATTTTAGCTTTTTTTTTTCTTTAGGTCAAATCAGAATTTCTATTATCCACAAACATCACTGTTTGATGTTTGAAGGAAGAACATCAGATGTTCTCTTGTATTTTTCATGGTTCTTTGATGTTTCATAATCTTGATTAGGGTTAGGAACTGTAGCACTCCACTTGCCCCAGCTGCAGAGCTGGGTGTTTGATTCCTGTTCCTGCTGGAAGGCTGTTCCTGGCTGCTGTTTGCAGGTGCTGCCTGTTTTCTGTGAAGTTGAGGATTTGCTTTTTGTTCCCATGGAGGGCATGAAAAATGGCACATGAGTTTCACACGCAAGCTGTCAGAGGTCACTGAAGCTTTCTAATGAGCAGTGTTGCTCCTTGACCTGCATTGAAGAGTGTAGCACAGGCACTCATTCCTACTGGGTTTGTCCCAGGGAGTTTGTCCCCCTTCACTGTCTGTCACGGCTGCTCCTGCCTTCTAAAAGTGCAGTAAAGGTGAAGCTTTTTATGGAAGCTTTCTATAGAAGACACCTGAATTTCTGGAGATTTAGCAACCAAGAGGAATGAGACGGTGCAGACTGGTGCTACAGGCTTCTGGAAGAAATAGCTGCAGTTTTGCTCATCTGTTCTTGTTCTCCCCAATTAGTCATCAGCTCTTGAGAATTAGTTCCTTACTAGGGCTGTAGGCTATTCACTGAAAAAGCGAAGTAAAGCTGGAACTACTTTTGTCAGTTCCATCTGCTGCCTGAAGAGATTTAAATATGTGCTCCAAACTTGACCACGTGCTGTTGTCAAGCTGCTTGTGATTGTCCTTACAGTGGCACCATAGGAACTCATTACTCTGTATGACATTACAGAGGCTGACTTCAAAAACTGAGTGGCAAAATGCCCCTAACACTCGAATCCCCCAAACATGAATCCTGGAGGGGTTTCTGTTTTCAGAGCTCGCCACAGGAGCCTCCTACTCTTCAGAGACTCTCGAAACATGAAAGCAGATTTTTTCAGGCTTTGGAGACTTAACATTTTTAGTGAGAACTGGCTACGTAACAAAACTGGTATTAGTCAGCAGGGGCCAGAAGATGAAGCCAAGGTCCTTTGTACCTGTATACAAATATTGCAACTGGAAGAGAAGGCAGGAGAAAGCCTTTTCCCCTTTAATGTGATTTAGAAGATTTGTTGCATTTTTGATAAGTGATAGGAATTAATAGCTCTGAAGTATCAACTGGAAGTAGTTTATACTTATTACCCACTAAATGTCATGAGCGGTGAAGTCACATTTATTTATCTGTTTGGGTTTGGTTGGAAGGCCAATTCAATTCAATTGGAGATAGATGAGAATCACAGATACTACAGCATATGTGGAAGGAACGGCATGAAATCCAGGAGGCAAGACAGCCCAAAGGGAATCCTGTGCCAAGCAAAATGAATCGAGGAGCCTGAGTAAATGATCTCTGACTAGTTTGGTACACTGTCATTCGAGTAACTAAGTGATACATCACAGAGATGATATTTATTTGAAACAGAGGGAAAAGCGTCCATTCATGAGTTCTCCAAAATGAGAAAAGGGCAAGAATGATTGTACATCTTCTCCTAGATATTTGTTCAGAGACTTGCATGATTCAATTGAATGGTGTGAATGGTATGCAAGAAAGATTTGGTTTGAGGAACTAAAATAGGTGTCTGGAAATGAGCAAAGGCTATTTAAGCTCAGTTAATGGGGAAAAAGGTGTCTTAGAGCCAGGTGAGGATACAGAGTCCCGAAAGTAGTTGTGAAACCACCAACCAGTTGTTGTTCTAAAGCTCCAACTGGGTAAAACCTTGCTGTCCCCAGTGTACCTGGCCAACTAAGGATGGGAAGAATGAAGTCTGTGTAATCCTCTTTTATTTCCACTGCTTTCTGTGAATAGTGGAATTATAAAAAGAAGTAGATTTTGTCATGATAAGGCTAAAAATACCTGTAGGATGAATTAGCCTATGTAAATTGTTGGAGTTGCATTCAGAAGGAGTAGTAGTAGAAATAGATTTGATTGCACGACAAGCTAGTTGAGACTTAAAATAAAACATGTTTGAGTTGTCAGCTAAATATATCACAAGGACTAAAAAATGTTCTGCTTTTTTTTTAATTAAAATGTATCTAGCCGTTTGCAGTAGGTATTATGCTAATAAATTGTGTGAAAATGCAAAAGATCTATGCAGGATTTTAGCTTCTCTGAAGTCCTCAAATAGAGGAGAGAGATTAAACTTTTTTTTTTCCACCCCAATAAATATTTTTGTTTAACAAAACTATTCAAGGGAGAATTTTCTGCTGCCCAGTCTTGCAGTTGATGTATCCTCTGGAAACTTGCTATGTTTTTCTTATGTGCAGTGCTTCAGAAAGGCTGGGAGAAGGATGGCCGAGGATTGTGGGTTGTTGGGCAGTGCCATGTAAAGAAACCAGTGCTTTTGTGTTTGTTGGTGATGCAAAAGTCTGTTCAGCAAGCAGCAATGTAGCATGCTGCCAAATGGATGCTGGAGCTGCAGAGGCTCCTTGATGCAGGCATGGCGTGGTCCCTTTCTCTTGAAATGTAAGTGCAGGTTGGTCTCTGCTGCTCCCTTTCATGATCAAAGCTGACACGTCAACCCAGAGACGCTCTTGTATTCTGCATGCTTCTCTGCTTCCCCACTTTTAGTCCTCAAGGAATAAAACTGGTTTTCTTGTTTGTTTGTTGGTTTTCTTTTGTTTTGTTTCTTTAAATATTTAGACTGTTCTCCCCTTGCCTTCCACAAGTTCAGGCTACTGCAGCCTGTTGTCTTTGAATCTGAAGTCCTAGAGGTGTTCTAAAGCGCTAAAACACAGTGGAGTGCTGAGCATCACATATTGTTGGGAGTGTTTTATTTCATTGCTTCAGTCTGTGTGCTTGTTCTCCACTGACTGCAGAACCAAGTTGAGTAATGTGAAGCCAGTCATTCTCAGAAGCTGAATCAAGACAGTAGAAATTGCATCTTTAAAAGCCCTTTGAAATGCCCCCCCCAGGCCTTTACAGTATTTCACAACTTTATTTAAATGCGGGCCATTGAATTCTGTGAACATGGCAAATTGGTTATTTCTCTTAAAGCACAACTCTTGTGATAACATTGCAGTAGGCTTTGTATCAGCAAACCCTAAGGAAGGAAAGCTCTCCTAAGACCAGAGTGTTACAAGCGGGCGTGATCCACAGGTTTCATGGTATAGTCAGCCAGCAGCACTTGCAGGACTTCTGTACGTAAGAGAGTCACAAGAACTTTCAAATCTGCAATTGCTTTAGCAGAGCATTAAGTCTGCTCAAGAAGGGCCTTATGTACTCCCAGCTGCACGATGACTTTCTTTGCTGATCATTGAATGCATTTTTTCATTTACATTACAAGCCTGTGGTGAGGAAGGGTACCTCCAGCCTAAATGAAAAGGTAAATAAAAAACGTTGTGTTTAAGAATACGGTTTTGCTGTTCCCTTTTTTTGTAGTCCAGCTTAAGAGTGTACCACTTCAGAGGGGTTTCCTATCCCATGTTGATTTCCTTATTTTCAGTCATTGATAAGTTAATAAGTGGAGAAAATGTTGTGTTGTATTTATTTTGTTGTATTCAATCATACTGAAATATTGTTGTTGTAATACCTTGTGGCTTTCCAGCATCACCCCTAAAGAACTGGAAAATAATGCTTTGTTTGCAAAGGGGATGCTTAAAGCGGTGTTCTGCCTGAGACTAACTTGACCTCTCATTAATTTTCAGAAAATCGATGCTCAGGCCATTGAAGAATTCTATGGGCTAACATCAGACATTTCCAAAAACTCAGAATCTGGATATATCCTCTTCTACCAGTCAAGAGACTAAGACAAAAGATGTGTGTATAAAAAAAAGGGATCAAGATATGTCAAAATGGAACACGTTTGTGACAGCAGAAGCAGTTCCTCCTTGTTGCTGTAGGACCAGGACAGATCCAGCAGGGCGAACAGAGGTTTCTCTCTGCCGTTTCTCAGAGGATTAGTGCTGACTGCCATAACAAGAGCTTTTGCTCCAGTTTTCTTTCTGGGCTTTTTTTATGTGCTATCTTCCAAAATCTGTGTTACCTCTACTTGAAACCTGGCTGCTTATTTGTTCATGGACTGAAGAAGAGTTTTAAAAGTAGCACTGTAGAATTTTTACCATTTAACATTGGCCTGAGGCTATACCTTGGTTTCTATCATCGTCGTTTTTCTGTATTTTAGCAGAATGATTTCAATATTCAGTGTCAGCTGAAGGCATATTTTAGGATATGCACAGCAGCTGGTTGCTGGATATTTTTGGTGACTCAGACTTGAGAAGCAGAACAAAGCTAAGACATATTGGAAATGTCAAGTCTGTAATTTAAAAAAAAAAAACACAACAAAAAAAAACCAACAAAAAAAAGCAAACAGACAAACTGACTGCGGCAGTGTAAATTCCCCATTATGCATTATCTTGGTTTTAGGTAACACTAACAGCACTGCTTTTTTTTTTACTATTTATTTTTACTGTTCTGTTTCTTCTTTGGAAGGTATGGGACGTTATCCACATTCAGCCCAATGTTCATTTTTGTTTCTAAGTAGAAGTTTTGACTCAGAGCCACATTGCTGCAGATTCAGGGGAGCAGAGAATCAGTTACATTTTGAAGAATGTATGGCAACCAGTTGCTGTAGAAAGTTTGGAGTTAAAGCATTTCTTGGAATTATTGCATAAACCAAAAGTGCCCTCTTCTTGAAACAGGGATCTGTTCAACATTTCATTCAATACATAGTAAACTGATGCAACTAGCATTTTGAATCTATGCTAATACACTGAAACAGTGCTAACTGGGAAGGGTTAACCAAGGGAAGCATAATTTACTAGACTAATCCAGTTGTTCTTAGTCTTCAAGACAATGAACATGTAAGAAGGAGAACAAACCAACCAACCCAGACATAGCCTTGCTAAGCGCTCCTCATCATCTGTTGGTAAGGTTTGTACCAAGCTGGGAATCATAACCCCTCCCCCCCCCCCCAAAAAAAAAGTGCTTCTGATTGTCTTACCTCTATAGGCCTTGCTTAACAGGGGAAATTGTTAGTCTTCTGAAGACTGAAATTAAGTAATTATCCGTTACGTGTATATATATTATAATCTCAAGGATAACTAGAGAGAGAAGACTTACAGGAGTTTGTAAGAAATACCTGAAAATGGTATGTCATTTTATTTTTCAGAAGTCCTGTTACTGTGCCAAAGCTTGTCGTAGCTGGCTCTAAACTACCAGTGGAAATCAATGTTTTCTTCATCTTGTAGATAACACAGGAGCTGTCCTCTGTGTGGCTGTTCCCAGCACCGCCGCTCATAGTGTGTACCAGTGTTGTTGTTCCTGGGGACATTTAACTTATGCAATTGTGTGGCTTGTACAGGATCTAAGATATCTTACCAAAATCTTGTCCTCAGGAAAACAGCATCTCACAAACACCTTCTTGTGTTGGCTGCACGTGTTTGTTTCCCCTTACCATGACCAGAAACATGACGTTAATTGTTCATTTCCCTTCCAAATGCAAATTACTCATAACCATTGTATTCCGACTGAGTACAGGTTCCATTCTCCTGGCACATCTCCTTCTTCAGAGGATAAGCGTGGATGTTTTTTTTAAATTATTTTTTATTGTACAGAGTACATATTCAGTAACAGCAAGCCTCCTTGTCGTCTTGTCCTGTTGTGTGAAAATCGTTCCTGGCTAAGAGTCTTCTCTCCTTCTTCTCACACGAGCTGTGAGTCCTCTCCTGGTGGCACTACCAGAAGCCAGTCATCAGTAAGTCTTGCAAAAAATAGTAAAAAAAAAAAAACAAACAGAAAGAGCACTGAGTTTAAAGAAATCTAAACAGTAAATACAAAAATCAATGTAGTACACTAGACATGTATTTTGTATATCTGGTGGTACATTTTTACAAATACCTGATTGAGAGATAATATTGAAAGATATATACTATAGATTAAGAGCTGTTAAAAGTGCACTTTTACTACAGATTTATAAGGAAACTAAAAGGAATTAAATTGGAAGAGAATGGTGTGATGTTACTTCTGTATAATAAATGACCCCACCTGTCTCCAATAAAGGTCATGTATGATCAAACACACATGACACAAATGCATTTCCTTGAATTGCAACCCAAGGCAGAAACAAAAGTAACTGCTTAGTCACTCTCTCCTTAGCTTCTCTCTCTGCTGGCAGGCTGGCTGATCCTGGCCGCTGTGTTTTCATGCATGAAACCTGTGTGGAAGCAGTGTAAGCGAAGGGAGTAATTCAGCATTGTAGATTGCAACTGATGTGCTGGTAAACCAAAGAGAGGTGACCCAGGGCCTCCTCCCCACAGCCATCCTGCTGCTGCTGTTCCCTGCTGTGTTCTTCAGCACCTGCAGTCGCTCTGCCATTGCCTTTCCCTCTGATTTCCCTTTTCCTTCTCCCTCCTCCATCCCTTGCTGTTGGACTCCATAAGACTTTGTTCCAGATCAGTCAGATAGTATTTGCAGCAGAGCCGTTTTCAAAGCAAAAATAGTACCGTACGCTCAGAGCTGCGCAGGTTCATCGCAGGACAGGTCTTTCTGTGTCGTTCACTTCTGCATGGGGGAAACTTGATTAAAGGTTGCTCCTTTGAGTAGGAATTCGTGGGACTAAGAGTTCAATAGAGGCAGGTAAGATCTGAAAGTGAGAGCTGCTCAGTAAAAGCACGTTTCACATTCAAAGTTCTGTCTGGTCCTTGTCCTGCTGGGTCACACATTAGAAATAAATAGGGCTATTTTTTACTTCAGTGAATGTGATCTTGACTTCCAGCGACTTGAGGAAGAGCGTTACCCAGAATTGGTTTTATTTGAGGGTAACCAGCCCAAATCAGAAGACCTGAGAGCAATGTGAGGTTAGCTCTGAGTAGCAAAGGCAGGATTGATATTAGGTAGGCTGGTTCTTGCCGATAACTGATGAAGAGTTGAGTTTGTCCTGTTGCTGCAGGCCTTCTCCAGAACATGGCCTTGGAGTGCAGGCAGAACCATCCCATGCCTGTTGCCCACGTCTGCTGAGCAGCAGCAGAACAAAACGTGCCTGGCATTGCTGTTCCGCTTCCAGGTCAGCAGATCCAGCTGTGTGCTTGGGGAGAGGTTCTGCCCTAAAGACTTCAGAAGCAGAGATTGTGAATTGGTGCTTGTGCTTGGCATGTTCTAGTTACCAGCAGGCGCTTGTAAAGTCACCATGCCAGCTCTGTTTAGGATATGTTTAAAACAAATCGTATTTGATTGGTACAAGAAAGAAAATAGACTAACAAAGGCCCCGAGACAAATAAAACCTTCCCGTTGTAGTCCTCAGCGTTCATCAAAAGGAAACAATCCCCTGAAACATAATGAATTTGCAATATGTAAAGTCCTGTTAGCATTTGCTGTTGTTGCACTCATTAACCTTCCTGCATCCCTCCCCCCGGTGCCATCAGGCCTCGCTGCAGCCAGCCTGCATTGCTTGTCCTGAAAACAGTGGCCGAAATCATAGAATGGTTCGGGTTGGAAGGGACCTTCAAAGGCCATTGCTCCAACTCCCCTGCAACGAACAGATGTACAACTCAATCAGGTGGCTCAGAGTCCGGCCCAAAATGAGGTTAGATGCCCACAAGTGATAAAACAGAGTGCAAAACATTGAAAATGAAGCAGTGTTGGGGGGATAACGCTTAAACCCTCTTGTGTTTTTCTTCTGAAGACAACGCTCACTTTGCAAAGGGAGACACTCCCATCCTTTCTAACATCTGCCTGTTGGTTTTAACCAACACGTCTTTGTGTGTTTGGAGGGGATGCGTTTGAGATCTGTCACATCTGGGAACTGCTTTTGTGTCAAAGCAGATGCAAATAGCCCCAGTCTCAGGTGAGCGCCGTGCTGCCAGCAGCTGTGTGCAGCAGGGTTTGCAGCAGCAGTAGGTTATGTTTTCCAGCACTGACTTCAGCTCCTTCACAAACAGGCAGCAGCCCACGAGCCATGCCTGCCGTCGGCGCAGGTGAGTGCGATCCTTCCTGTGTTACTAGAAGCCATCTCTGCACCCTGGTGAGGTGAGGAGCAGCATTGACCCCTGGGTACCCCGTGCTGTGCTGGAGGTTGGTGTCACCTCAGTGCTGGTGTGATGTGGACAGAGTGCACTGTAGGTCCCACTTGGCCGATGTCCCCTTTTGCCTGCACCAAGATTTGTCAGGACCTTAAAATATCAGATCCCAACAGGTATTACTCCAGATACCTTGGCCCAAATTAATTGAGGGCACAGTCTTTCGGTGCCGCACCACCAAGAAGTGTCCTCTATGCCTGGATCCAGCTGTAGGCAGCTGTGGCATGGATTGTGCTGAGATTTGTGCATGAGCTCCATCCCCACTGGAGTTCCTTAGGGATTCCCAAAGCTTCAGGGCATGCAGGGGAAGGACGAGCTTCTGGAGCTGCAGTCAGCGCAGATCTCGTGTTGCTCCTGAGCACCAGAGCGTGGCTGGGAAGAGAGCAAGGTCACGCTGCTGGAGACACTGCTTCTCTCTGCCACAAAGGCAAGTAGCAAGCAGTCATCAATAGGAGCTGAGTAACTTTATCAGTAATTAAGCGTCCTAATTACTACGTTATCAGTGCATTTGTTTCCTTCAGCACAAAGCAGCCTGCATGCGCTGCAACAAGGCAAGGAGCCAGCAGCGCTGGAAAGCAGAGAGCAGGGACTGTGTCTTCACGTTGTGCTGAGCATCCTGCAACCTGGGATGGGATGGGGTGGGGTGGGGTGGGGTGGGATGCCCTGCATGGGGGAGCCACCCCTGGAAGTTCTGCACTGGGGAACAGCTGTGCCAGAGCAGCTCGAAGCAGAGGTCTGCACTCTTGGAATTAAAATCCCAAGGTGAAATGTGCCAATGCCCAAATGCTGCTCTGCTACCCTGCTCCTCCAGGCCTTGTTGCTTACAGCCTCGCACCAGTGAACCCTCAGCACCTCCCCAGCAAAGCTGCGGGGGTGGCAGGGAGGTATTATTCTTGGCAATGCTCCCCACCCCCCTTCTCTTTTTGATGTTAAACTGTTCATTTTCAGATTTTGAGTCACAATATTTCTCCAAGCAAAAAGAGTACAAGTTTGGAAAAAATCCAGCGTAGTCCTTCAGACTTCCTCGTGGTTGCTCCAGTTTGCGCTGGAAGAAACTCCAAGCCCTGCCAGCACCTGGGGTCCCACCCCGACCATGGAGGGTGTGGGGGGGGCGGGAGGGGGTGAAGGGGTTGCAAGAAGCGAGCGGGGAGAGCAGAGCAGAAATGTTCTCACCAGCCCGTCCCTATGCTGTGGTTTTGTGGAGTTCATAGAGTCATTAAGGTTGGAAATGACCTCGAAGGTCACTGAGTCCAACCATCGAGCCCTGCCCACGTGCCCACCAACCATGTCCCTCAGTGCCACATCTCCACGTTTCTTGGATACCTCCAGGGACAGAGAGCTTCTCATGGATGGAATAAAAAGGAATATAAATGTAATTTAGAGTTTTTGAATTTTCCTGATTCCATACCCGGCAGGAAGCAGAGCTCCACATCACTCTCAGCTTGGGGTTTCCTGTTTGCCCCCCAGTGGACATGGCCAGGTGCTGGATCTGGGCAGTGCCTTGCTGTGCACCGTCCCTCCGCAGCCCAAACCATGCTCTGAGCAGTTAAGCAGCACTGATAGGGGAGGGGAGAATTCCTGCGAGAGCTGCAAACTGCAATACCTTCTTTTTTTCCCGACTAAAAATACCTTCCAACAAAGCATCAATGCTCCTTGAAATAGCCCATCTCCAGCAGCGGGATCCAACTTCGGGCTCCCGGCAGCCGCATGTTCCCCTTAAGGGGCAGCGGTTAGAGCAAGGCGGCTCCGGGAGCCACCGGGAGGGTTGGGCCTGGAGGACCCTGCTGTGCTCAAAGGGGTTCTGCCCCGGGGGGGTCCTGCAGTGCCCGGTGCCCCCAGCTCCCGCTCTGAGCATCCTCATGGGGAGCACTGCGGGTGCCCGAGCTCCTCCTGCTCTCTGAGGCTGCACAGCGCATCCTGAAAGCTTTCCTTTCTCTTCATGGGGAGCAAAATAATTCGCTTCCCCCTCCCCTTTCCCAAGCGCGTTTAATCATTCACAGGTTAGTCATATTCCTAAGAAAAGAAAACGCAGCGTGACGGTGAGCGACAGCTCCTGGAGAACTGCCGCTAATTATAGCCCGGCCCCGAAAAAATACCACGGGGCGGGGGGGTCACGTGTGGTTGGGATCCCCGTGTCCCGCATTGGTGAGCAGAGCCCTTCTGCCCATAGGGGACCCCTTAAGCCATATTTTCTCTCTCTAAAAACTCAGGAAGCCTCCCTCAGCGCTCTGCCACGTACACTTACTGGGCTGGTGCTAAGCATTGGTTATCACCATTCATTCCCCTGATGGTTTGCCTCGCTCCCTGCACGGCTCCAGAGCTCCCTATCGCTCAGCGCACCATGGTGAAGGTGCAGCAGTTGCTGATGGGATGGCACAGCACAAAAGGGGGAGGAAAATCATGCAAAAGCCCTTTGTTCCTAGAAAAACAGCCTTGCCCCATGCCACATGGCTCTCCCTGTGCATGTACTGCGGGCAGAGCGCTCTGGGGGCTGCAAGCAGTCACCAAGCACCGTCCCAAGGGCAGATGGAGTTTTCCCATCCTCTTGGCACTGGCAGCACTGTAGGGTGAGGAGCCTTCTGCAGGGCTTCTGCCCGGTGGGAACTCATCTGCTGCAGGGGACAGCAAGTGCCCGCAGGACACAAAGGTTGCATGGGATCACAGCAGCTCCCAGGGACGGATGGTGCCCTGACCTGTTGGGGGAGCAGCCCGCACAGCAGGGCTGGGGCAGCTGCATCCTCCCTTGGGAGCACGGCCGGGGCAAGCACAGGTAGGACCATGTATGCGATGCGTCCCTAAGTAGGACCACATGGGATGTGTCCCCAGGTAGGACCACGTGCAGGATGTGACACCACGCACGCGATGTGTCCCCAGATAGGACCACACACAGGCTGCATCCCCAGGTAGGACCATGCATGTGACGTGCCCTCGGGGAGGCTTCGGGCTGGCTCGGGACATGAAGGACACCGTGAGGCTGGGGCCGGCCCAGAGACACACCCGCACGGGGGGGGCCCTGCGGGTGGGAGCGCAGGAGGAGGTGACAGAGGGACCAGGAGGCCGCATCCGAGCACTGCGGGGTTTGGGGTGAGATTCCTGCCCGCTGCGGGGGCTTCTCGGGGCCCCCGCCCGACCCTCCCCCGCTGCCAGACCCGCACCGTGTGACACCCGCGGGGTCCCCCAGCTCTGCCCTCGCCCCACCGCCCCGCACCGCGCAGAGCCGGGCCGGGCTGCAGCTGAGGTTGCGGGCCGGGGGCGTTACGAAATCGACACGGGGTGCGTGGGGGGGGGGGAGAAGCCTCCGTGACGCCCCCGTATGCGGGAGAGCAGCGTCCGCGCTCGGGAGATCCGCGTCCCTTTGTGAATGACGGAGCCGGAACAACCGCGGTGCCTTTGGGATTTCTGTCCCTGCGGGGGGGCCCGGACCGCACCGCACCGCGCCGGCTCAGCCCCCACCCCCCCGCGCTCCGGCGGCACAAACAGCGGCGGCGGCCCCGACCTTGGGCCGGGGGAGGGGGCCGGGGGGGGCGGGTGCGGAGCCCCCGCGCCGCGTGCTCTGCGGAGCGGCCCGGCCTCGTTGTTATTCCGAGCACAGCGGCTCTGATTCACAGCGCTGGATCATGAATATAAGTGAAGACTTTGACGTCAGAGTTGAGATTTATCAGCAGATCCAATGGGGCAGGAATATTAAGTGCCGGTGGATGCCAGCGAGCCGCCACCGCCGCTATTGGCGACGTTCGCCGAGGAATGAGGCGTAGCACCGCGGGCTGCGGGCACCGGGAGGGGAAAACCTGAAAACGGGGGCGAGCGGCCGCTCCCCGGGCACGGAGAGAGGTACGGGCGGGGGGCGCGGGCGGGGGGCGGCGGGCATCGCCCTGCGGCAGCGCGGGGGGAGAGGGGAAAGTTGGGGCGGCCGTAGCCGGCATTGCCACGCCGCATCCCCGCGGGGGCGACCAAAAATAACGACCCGAGGGCTGCGGGGAGCGGGGGGGGATGCAGGGGCGGCTCTGCGCTTGGAACGGGCGGCGGAAGGTGGCCGTGCCCCGGGGGGGCTGCGGGGCGGCGGGTGCGGGGCCGCGGGGCTGCGGGGGGTGAAGGGGGGGGAGAGGTCAGCTCGGCGCCCCGTCCCGCACCGCTCGCTCAGCGCTCCCCTCTCTCGCTCTCTCCCCAGCGATGCTGCACGGCCCCGCCGCCATGGGAGAGCCCTGGCAGCCGCAGTCCCAGCAGCAGCGGCTCCCGGCGCTCGGCAACGCCTCGGCCCCCAGCGCCCGGCCCTCGGCGGCGGCGGAGGACGGGGGGGGCCCCGCGGGCACGGCGGCCCCGGGCGGGGAGGGCCCGGCGGCGGCGGTCAGCCCCTGGGACATCGCGCTGTGCGCCACGGGGACGGCGGTGGCCGGCGAGAACGCGCTGGTGCTGGCGGTGCTGTTCTACACGCCCAGCCTGCGGGCGCCCAGCTTCGTGCTGATCGGCAGCCTGGCGCTGGCCGACCTGCTGGCCGGGCTGGGGCTGGTGGGCAACTTCGCCGTGCGCTACCTGCTGCGGCCGCCCAGCGAGGCGGCGGAGCTGGGGGCGGCGGGGCTGCTGCTGGCCGCCTTCTCGGCGTCGGTGTGCAGCCTGCTGGCCATCACGGTGGACCGCTACCTGTCGCTGTACAACGCGCTGACGTACCACAGCGAGCGCACGCTGGGCTTCACGTGCGGCGCGGTGCTGCTGATGTGGCTGCTGTGCCTGGGCGTGGGGCTGCTGCCGCCGCTGGGCTGGCACTGCCTGCGGGACCAGAGCGCCTGCAGCGTGCTGCGGCCCGTCACCAAGGACAACGCGGCCGTGCTGGCCGTCACCTTCCTGCTGCTCTTCGCCCTCATGATGCAGCTCTACCTGCAGATCTGCAAGATCGCCTTCCGGCACGCGCAGCAGATCGCCGTGCAGCACCAGTTCATCGCCACGGCTCAGGCCACCTCCACCCGCAAAGGGCTCTCCACGCTGTCCCTCATCCTCGGCACCTTCGCTCTCTGCTGGATCCCCTTCGCCATCTACTCGCTGGTGGCCGACTCCAGCTACCCCGCCGTGTACACGTACTCCCTGGCGCTGCCCGCCGCCTGCAACTCCCTCATCAACCCCATCATCTACGCCTTCCGCAACCCCGACATCCAGAAGTCGCTGTGGTTGGCGTGCTGCGGCTGCGGCCCCGCGCTCTCCTCCCGCCCGCGGACATCCAGCGACGTGTGAGCGCCTCCTCCTCCTCCTCCTCGTCCTCCTCCCCGCGCTCCTCTCCCGTCCGCCGTCCACGTTTCCCACCGGGAGGACCCCCCCGCTCCGCGGGTGCCAATGGGGGAGGGGGGGGAATAGATAAAATAAGGGGGTGGGGGGTCTGGGGGGAGGAGAAAGAGAGAGAAAGGAACGCCGATGGTTTCCTTAGAAATGTTATTTTCGTACACATTTTATTTTTTATTTAAAAACACAAAACGCCAAAAAAAAAAAAAGGAAAAAAAAGGGAAAAAAAAAAAAAAAAGGAAAGGACGGGAGCTCGGCACACTGCGGTTGTCCCATCCCGGGTGTAAGGGGGCACGGCGGGGGGGGCTGACCCCGCGCGTGGGGTCTCGGGGCGGGGGCCCACGGTCAGGTGATGCTCTGCTATGCAATAACGGGGGCGACCCCGGAGAAGCACAGGGAGCCGGGGGAGTGGGGCAGATAGGGCGGGGTGGGACAAAGGCACTTTAGGGGACGGCCGTTCATTTCGTAGGGGTGATGGCTAGAGAATCATCCGCTCCTCCAAAAAAAAGGAGGGCTGCAGGGAGGGGCTGCTCTTCCCCTGTACACGGAGGGTATCGCACCCCGAAGGGATCTGGGCTCGTTGAGCCCCCGCAGGGCGGCCTGCACCGCCCCCGCTCAGCTCCGGCCGCTCCCGACGGCGCTGCGGTGCCCGCACGGCAATGCCGCATCGCGCGGCGGCGCGGAGCCGTGACCGAGTGCCCCTCGGCTGCTCCGGGCCCGGGGGGGGGGCACAGCGCAGCGCTCCGCCGCCGCCACGGATCCGCCGCTCCGCCGGGTGAGAGCCCCGGGGCTGCGCGTGGGGCTCCGTTCTCAGCGCCGTGTGCGGGAAAGCTGCGGGTGTGCGGAGTGGGGAAAGCTGCGGGTGTGCGGAGCGCGGACGCTTGAGCTCGTTTGCTGCCTTCTGAAAGCGGCCAGTCTCTGTTCTTCGTTTCCTTTCTTTTCAAAACCTCGGGCAGTGGGCAGTCGGCACGACGTTGAATCAGCATACACAGAGAAGTAAATATATATATTTATATAGAGATATATAAAAGTAATATATACATGTGGACACCTTTCCCTGCTCATCGTCCCCTCCCCCAGCTGCTGTGACGGCAGCCAGGTCCCTGCAGCGTCACACCTCCCCGCACAGTCAGGTTCAGCCATTTGTGGAGCGCTGTGAGCACTTTTGGGGATGTTTTTATACAGCCAGACCCAGAGGGCGGTGTTGGTGTCTCTGGGTGACCCACTGCTTGTTTTGTACTTTGAACGAGATGTAGCCCTGACTTATTGGCTCTGGGTACACCTCGGTGTGACAGAAATGGCATTTCCTTGGGTTTCCTGCACGCGTCAGTGGTGTCAGGTACGGTGAGCAGAAGGCAGCAAGCAGTGCAGCAGGGGCCTGGCCACTGTTTTCAGCATGCTGGCACTGAACGTAGTGCCACAGCTCCTCCAGCTGTGCCACAAGTCCCCAGAAATGCTGACAGCCATCAGTGCAATTCTTGTGCTTCTCAGAGGAGTTACCATGGGCTTTGCAGAGCACAAGGGCTTCAGCTGGCGGAGGTCAGTGCGTGTCCTTCAGGACCCTGTCCCCACCTCATGCTGCCCTCACACCTCTGCAAATATTTGCAAAGAGCTTCTGCTGGAGGATGGAGGGCCAGGGCCCCGCTTACACTATTTCTGGGCTCTGTGGGACCTGGCTGGGATTGACAGGAGCAGAAGCAAGTAGAACATTGGTCCTTTCCAATGGAAGACTGGTGGGAAGTAGCCAGCAGGTTGAGTCTCTTTTTGGCCAGGTTCCCTCAGTGGCCAGCAGAAGTTCTTAAGGGTTTTGGTCCTGGTGCGGCAGCCACAATTTGTTCATCGTGAACTTTGCATAATAAGAAATCGTTCCTGTTCTCAGTAGGTGACAAAGTACCTCTCTCTTGTAGAAACATCAGATGTGGGGGGGCTGGAGGGCCGTTGATCTTGAAAATCATTTGCATTGATGTGTATTGACCAGCATCGGGTGTTCACGTAAGTGTTAACGACTAATCACATTACTTAAAATTACCAGGAATAATTGTTCGATGCACACGGGATTTCCTTGCAACCCCTCTTTCGTGCTCCACCCTTTTTTGGGGTGAGGTGGTCATGCTCACAGCTCCATCTCTACCACTTGTACCACTTCTGTTAAAAGTGCCGTTGGTTTTTGCAGCATCACCCAAGAACTGCCCTTCTCCTGTCCCTGCCACCCCCGGAACGGAGCTTTCCCACCCCCGCTGGAAACTTTTGCAATACTGAGCATTGCAGAGATAAAGCAGGTTCCAGTAGAGATGACCCACACCAGAACTCTTCTGCCCTTGCCTTTGAGGGATGTGAACAAACTGACTCCAGCTCCGAGCCCACCAATGGGTTTGCCCCTTGGCCAACCTATCAGTGTAGGGTACAATGACTGTGATATGGAAAACGGTCTTGAGATGAACAGAAAAATGCTGTCGTGAAACTGCATAGGACAGAACGCAGCAGAGGCTGAGGACAATGGTAGTTGCCTTTATAAGTTCTGCTTGATGTCAAGCGTAACTGTGTCCAAACCAAGGTTGCTCCTTCCCTCTTCCTCCCTCTCTCATCATACCTGCTTCCCCAGGAACGAGAACATTCCAGAGCAATCAGGACAGCTGATCATTCTGATGTAATTGTTGTCATTAGCCTTTTAGCTCGACCAAGAAAGGTGATCTCAAAGGAAAATGTCCAGTTACCATTCGGTCATGGTAAAACCAAGCCCCTACGATGCACTTTATGAGCGAGTGAAAACAAATCAATGCTGTTATTGCACTGTATCTCTATTGTGTATAATATTATACATTCATCTGTAAGAGTAATTTATTTTTATTACTGTAAATAAAACTGTTTAAGTGGTTTGTCAAGAGGCTATCCAAAAATGGAGTGTAAAATTAAAACGTTTGAAGACCTGGGCTCCTGCTCCAGGCATGTGCCATGCTGGTGTCTGTGTCTTCATTCAACTGAACCGAGCCTGGCACAGGCCCACGCTTTCCCCAACAAGGGTAATTTGGGGCAAACCAGGAGGGTTTGGGTGCCTCTGGGTCATGTATCCCTTCAGGGCCTATGGCAAAGCCTCCAGGATGGCGGCTTCTCCTGCAGAAAGCACTCCTCTGCCGCCTAATTACCCAGTGGGTCAGGGATTACATCACCGTGGGAATTAATTGATCTTTGAGAGCTGCTTTATCTATAATAAGGGTTACAGCACTATCAGCTTTGCGCTGCTCCTTCTGCCCCTGGCTCTAATAGAAATCAGCACATCATGGGGCTGCCAACGGCGAGGGCGAGCTGACAAAAAGCCGAAATGAGACATACTCGAACCTCTTAAAATCTTTATTTGACTCTATTTTTTATTAGCACATGCATAAAGTGTCAACAGTTGGGGATCATGTCGGACGACGTTTTTCACAGATCGGTCACAAGCGGTGCCCCGGCTCTTGGTGGGCTCCCTGCTTCCCCCATCCCTCCCGGTGCCGGGCAGAGCCCACGGTGCTGCGATACACACGGTCACACGTAGCGACTGGGGACGTAGATAGGTACAAGCAGCAACATCTACTCACCTACTGACTAAGTGCACGTGGTTAAGAGACCCTGTTAGACAGCGAACACCTCTTTCTTCTTTAAAGCCAACTATATAATAATGCAAATTGGGTTATACCCTGCACTGTGTGACCCTCCTGTGGGAGAGGTGCCCATCTCCTGTCGGCTGCATCCACCAAGTGAAAAATTGAAGAGAATGTGGGTAGTAAGTCTGCTAGTAGTAAAATGGCAGCCTTTTGCAGGAGCCACTGCTCCTTCCCCAAGGATACCCTGCCCTGAGCCTCTCCAGCAGGTTGGGAGGAGGAGGAGAAAGAGGAGAAGAAGGAGGAGGAGGAAGAAGAGGAAGAGAATGACTCCACCTGAATACAACCTGAAGCAAACCCACCAGCACAAGCATGTCCTGCTGCCAAGGGATGGGCTTTTGCCCTCCCTGCAGCCTCACTGTGCCCTTCTGGGGACTATCTTCTGCCAAAGGTGCAATGTGTGCACCTGTGTGCCTGCCAGAGAGGGTTTCCCTTAGGTTGGCCAAAGTCAGAGTGCAAACTGATGCCAAGGCTGCCCTGGGGTAAAACCCCGTGTGCAAGGAAGGAGGAATCCTGGTGGGTAGCTTGTGGCTTGGGCAGGTCCAGGTTCTCACCTGGGCGAGGGGAGGCTGAGCATCATTAACACTTACAAATGCTTAGAAATGCCTTGTCCCTTCCCCTTGGGTGGGGATGGGAGCTCTGAATGCTGGATGTCCATCACTGCTGCTCCAACCCCTGGGTGCTCCTTGGAAACACATGGGAGATCCCCAGAGAAGGCACTTGTGTCAGCGATAACACTGCAGCAACTGCTCAAAGCCATGCAGATGTTCTGCTTCACCCCCAGCAAGTCGCCAGACTGAAGGAAAATGGGGAGCCACCAGCCCCAAACCACTCCTAACACCATATTTCAGAGCAAAAGTTTCTTTTGGTGTGAGTTTTCCTTTCTTTGTCCTAATCTGCTCCATTCTGAGATGAAAGGCACCACAAAGAGAGGCCCTGTTTGAGGGAAACTGGCCAGAGCTAGATGTAGACCTGAAACCAACACAAACCAACTTTGGCAGTGGCTCCATGATCAAAACTCATACTGGGAAGAGATGTGGGAACCAGTAGTGGCACTTCTCCTCCAGCCTCAGAGCAACCCTAATGGAGCCAGCAGCTCCCCAGCGTGCATCACAGTGACTTCACTGGGCTCTAAGTCCACCTCACTTCCAACCCAAGAGTTTTACGTTTATATTTTCCATGGAAAGCGGCCTTTTGTCAGGTAAGAGTTCCCAGTGGAGGCATCAGGCATTAGCAAGCACTGACAGTGGGTGAAATCAGCGAGATTTGAAGCACCTGAGCTGAGCTGGAGCCTTCAGGGATAAAAGCACTTCCTGCTATAGAGGAGACCCATCTTCTTGCTGAGCTGTGAGTTGTTTGTTTTGCTCTTCTGAGTGAGTTTCATATAAACCAACTTTTAGAAGTAGTCTTGGTGACAGCTGATGGGCGGCTAGCTGATGGACAGTGCTGGTCTGATGTTTTTCTTTTCTGGCAGTCATGTAAGTTTTTTCTTTGCTTTATTTTTATGAGGTTTAAATTTATTTATTTTTAGGTTGCTTTGTAGTGGGTTTTGCCTACCTAAGGATATTCTTGTACAGAGTGGTGGGAGCATGACCAAGCTAAGATGACAGAGTGTTTTCCTATTTTGTTTCCTGACTTCTTAATATTTTCTACCAGCTCAGTGCTGGAATTGCCACCAAGCTGGAGATCCCCCAGGACCACCCCAGTCCCTTGACCTTGCCACCACAGGAGAGGAGCACATGGGTTCACAACCCCAAACACAATGCCAGCAACAGATTTAAGCACGTTCTTGCTAAAGACTATAGAGGGACATCTGGGTGCTGCTCTGAAGGGGTGCACCTGTGAGAAGATATCTGATAGGAGAGAGGTGGAAAGGGGAAGGTGAAAGATCCATAACCTACCATTACATAGTGTTATGGAGCAGTCAGTGGCCTCAGGACCCTGTATTAATGTAGACAGAGACTAATACTGATGTTACACCAACATTGCCTGCAAGGGATGCCACAGCCAAGCATGTCCCATCTGCAAGCCTTGCCCCAGCCAGGACAGCCCACAACAAGGGGGTCCCTGCTCTGAGCGCATCCCAGTGCCTCTCCTAACCTGTCTGTGAGCGTGGTACTGAAGGCTTTGGGACAAACATCCGCTGAATCCTATGACACTTCTCCCCCTTCTCAGCAAAATCCTTGAGCAATTCTCACCTGGAGAAAGTGAAGCCTGCATGAGTGAGTCTAGAAAAGCTGGGGTTTGTTAAAAGATTGGATTCACACAAACACACACACAAAAAAGGAGAAAACCCTTCTGGCTCTCAAAGATTGAAATATTTTCAAGTTCACGGTTAAGTGTAAGTGCCTGAAGGAGGACATCTATGAGCTTGGGGACATCACATGAATTGCATGGGCAGCTCTCAGTGGCAATGTGCAGCCATGGCAGCGCTGCTGGGTGCGTTCCCTACCACGTGCGTGGCCATCCCAGAGGGGTGCAGCCCCGTGAGGCCTGGGGATGGCCACCCACATGAAGACAAGATCATCATGTCTCACTGCTCCCATGCTTTGCTCAGGCACTTCTGTGTGGGAATGGTGGAGGGACAGAGAGCCCTGCCATTGGCAGGGGGATGCAGCTGTGGTGCTGGTTGTGGAGAAGGGACAGCGGTCCTCGAGGTGCTGCTGCCTGGTCAGGAGGGTAAATTCATGGGTATGTGAGTGAGTGAGCTTTTGTGGCTTCTAAAGTGCAGTGCAGGTCATATGGTCTTTACTGTAAACTGTAAACTCCTCAGGACAGAGCTCTTGCCCTTACTTTTATTTTATTTTTTTTCTGTAAAGTGATGTGCCAGCCTAGAAACCCTTACCCCTAAATAACAACAACTACTATAGGAAAACAGGAGTGGTGAGAAGGACAGTCTGTGCTCCCTGTGCCAGCATGGTGAGAGCAGATGGGGGGAGCTTCCCATGGCCCTCTCTGCTCCATCCTCAGGGCCATGGCATGGTGCTTTGGGGAAGCACCCTCCAAATGAGGACCTCCAGTGCTACAACCTGTCTCTCTCCATGTGGGGCTCCCCTTGGTCATTACAGGGAAGGTGTTGATTCAGGTTCTGTTCCAAGGGAGGGTCTCCCAAGCTTGTGTGTGTCTTGAAAAGGAGATACAGATGACAAAGTTGCAAGGAGTGAATTTGAATCTAAGGAGGGAGCTCCTTGGAGCAGCTGTGCTCAGTCTTACACTTGCCACCAGAACAAAGCCTTCCTGGGATGAAATGACTGCAAGTGCAGCAGCCCTTGCAGAGTGTAATGCTTGCTCCTCCCTAGGTGTCTGCCTAGGGTGGAGAAGCTGCCCAATGCTGTTTTATTCCTTCAGGACAACGATCCTCTAAAAGCTGTTAGCATCAGCAGCCAGGTCTGAGGCTCCTCCAAGATTGAGGAGAAGCTGGGGTGCATGGCTGGAATGTGAACACTGCCCAACTCCATAAAGCTCACAAGACATCAGCCAGACCACCCTGCACAGCCCATGAGCACAGTGCTCTCCTAATATCCCTTTCCACGTCAACTGGAGATACCCAAGATGTTCCTGATGGACCTCAGGCACTAGAGCCTCCTGTTACATCTCTGAGCAGAGGCAAACCAGCTTTTCTTTTTGGATGACTCAAGCCTAATTCATTCGTATGCACACAGAATATGCTTCCCCCTGCTGGCAATATTTTGTTTATTTTTAATCTATGCTGATAAATTGGCAAGGAGGAGAAGGCAGATGAAATGGCAAGGGGAACCTCAGGAGACTGGTTGGGCTCATTAAATGTTTGGCACTCTGTGGTTATCTGTTGGCAATTAAATGCCACTGCTATGTTTTAACATGGAATATGATACCTTAATATACAGGGGAATCTCCCCTACCCACTTTTGGTACACTTGAGAGACAGGAGGAATTCAATCATCTGTGACCTGGATTGTATTTTCAATGGCTGCCAAGCTAGATAAAATATTCAAATATTCACTTTTATATCAGCCCACGTGGGGATTTGAGCATTTCAGGTTGTATAATGCAGGGTGGCCTACTTTTGGAGTATACAGAAATAGGCACATATGTACAAAATACGGAGTGTGCAGCATATGGGTCAGCCAGCCAGCATTAATTAGTCCGGCACAACCAACTCCCGCAGCGCTAGCCTGGCCCAGACCCACCAAAGAGCTCGTGCTGGATTTCAGAGGTGACCAGGTCAAGAAATACAGGCATACACCTGGAATAAAAACGGTCATCCTCAGAGGTGGCTGAGACCCTCAAGCAAAGGCCCCGAGGATGTTGCTCTGCCAGCAGAGCTGGCCTTGCAGGGATGGCTGCCGCATGAGACTGGGGCTCTTGGTGCCACCAGGTGCTGCCCATCTGCCTTGTGATGCTGCCAGGAGAGAGCTGGGGAGAGCAATGGGCACTGCAATCAGACCAGAAATAGGTGTCTGCAGCCTGCACTGACTATACAGGTTACTTGTTTACTGACTATACAAGAAACCTGAGCAGAGAGCTCTAACACAGCACCTCACTGGGAGGCTACCTGTGGATCAGCCCATCTGTCCTGTCAGGACAGCTCCAGCACAGCCAAGGCAGGCTCAGCCCATAGAAGAGCTGGGTCATGATGTATTCTAGCAATAGCAGTGCTGGAAGGCTTATAGTCCTGCTGCCTTGCTCTGGAGTTGGGGATGTGGAGGGACTGGAATCCCTTGGGTGGGGTGTCAACACAAGTGGGGATGGCATAGGGACATGAAGGTGTAGGGAAATGGGGGCAAGCCCTACTCCCTGCCACCACGAGGTTCCTGGCTCCTCTGCCTATGTGCAGGGCAAGCAAGGTTGAGTGTGTGATTGTCCAGTGCTTCACGATGCAATGGCATCGACCCTGATAACAGCACGAGCTGAGGCTGCCAACCTAAGTCACTGCGGTGTCACCATGAGGTGTTGGGAGCATGAGGCTGTTGGGATCACCCTCACCCATCACATGCGACCACAGCAAGTCCTACCAGAGTCACTGCATGCTTTCATGTGGCAAAGAACAACCAGAGCATGAAAAGAAGAGATCCAGCCTTGCAGGGGCACTCGGCCCCATTTCCCACTATAGGGGCAGCCACCGACCCAAAGGTTGAGCCAGTCCCATGTGTCCCTGAGCCCCTTCCCCATCTCCATGTGCTGGTGGGATGCCCTGGCTCTGCCCCAGCACAGATCAGCCCCACAGCTGACCCCATATCCCCATGAACACCCTGATAGGAATGGCAGCCTCTCACATGAGGCCATTACTCTTTCTAAATTACCAAACAACTGCTTTCTTTTCACATACAAACAGTATCACAAGTGCATCTCCGTTAACAATGTTCCACAATAAGTACTGATAGGGGACTGCCTAAATGTTACTCTGATTTTTTTTTTTAACAAGATTTTCTTCTGAATTGCTCCATGTCACTTCCCAGCTGCCCTGCCAAGGAAATCCCATAGTGGGCATGGGGGTGGGCCCCCACCCAGCTGGGGGCACCAGGACAAGGCCAAAAGCACAAGGACTTTCTGCATAGCTCCTTCAACGGTGTTAAAGTCAAGGAGAGCTTCCTTGAAGGAGTGGGGGGACCAAACACAGAGCTGTGGCCCACAACAGGGCAGAGAAGAGTGCAGAACTATCATCAGCACCAACAGCACTACCATCAGCACTTCCCACCTGAAATCCTTCCCCAGCCATCCTGGTCTTTTCCTGAACCCCGTCCAAACCCTGCTCAGCACCACATTGATGCTCATGGGGCGGTGGTGGGAGGAGTGGGGGCGCTTCAGTCCCACTGGAAGGAGTCAGTGGGATGCAGAAAAATGGGGTATGTCACGTCCAAAGGACAGAGGCTGTTTTGTATCACTCAGCACCAGCAAGAGCTCATGATGACACTTCTTAGTAGATAGGCTGGGGCTTGTGGTCATTACGTCCCCCCATGAAGTGTTTCTCTTCAGAGGAAAATAAGCAGATGCTCAGGGCATCCTTTGAGATCAGCAGTTCTCAGGGTGGATTTAAACATCAGCTCCTATGAGCCTTTGGGGTCACAGCCAGCCCTCCCACCAGCTTTACAGGTCTCTTTGCTTTCAGGATCTCCCTGTGCAGCTGTTGGCTCCGATGCCCACCTGGCTGCTGGGGGAGGCAGGCACCAAGTCTGACTTCTCCCCAGAAGAGATGTCATGAGTGGGTCTCAGATTTCTCTCCCATTTGGTGTTCACGGTGTATGGGAATACAAGAGAGGGGCACGTGGCCATGTCAGAGGGCCCACACTGGTCCTGGCCCGTACACTGCTGGTTGGAAGCCTCTTGCAGCTCTGCAGAGCCATACCTCTGACTGGGACATTTTCAGTATTTCACACCCGTTTGCTCTGTCCTCCCGCGAATCCTCCTTTAATAGCTGCGCGAAAAGGCTGCTATGATTCATGCTCTATTTTGATGAGCAAACCGGTATTTTTGGCACGGTGGTGGGGGCCCCGTTCCCGCACTCCCCACCTGCACCATGCTTCAGGGACAAGGGACAGGGCAGCACCAGGACAGTGCCCTGGGACGGGGTTGATCTCAACTGTACCAGTGGGGTCTGTGGGGATACAAAGTGCAAATCGAGAGAGCGAGCCCAAACCTCGCCCTCAGTTTCAGTGGTTTGGGTTTACCTAAGAGCAGCATTTTTTTCTGACTATTTTTCTTCAAATAACACCGTGATGGTTCAGCACTAAGGCCAAGGATAGCGGGGTTTTGGGACACTGCTCCCCAGCCCTTACCCTCAGGACACATTGCACTACATACGCTGGTTCCCTGCCAGCTGCATGAACCTTGCCTTCATGCTTTTCTCCCAGAAATCTGTCCCAAGGATGGGAATGGGCTCAGGGGTCACAAACACTTCAGTTTCCTCCCAGAGCTCCCCATTACACGTTCAACATCTAGCTGCAAAAGCTCTCCTGCCTCTTGGTTCCGTTTCTCCACCAAAGCCAGCCTTTGGTTGTGGAGCATTCCTATTTACCCAGCCAGAGTGTTTTCAGCATCGTTAAGCGTGGAGGTGCTACTAATTCCCGGCCTCACTGCCTCAAAGGTGCCTGCTACCCGTGCACAGCCTCCAGCGCTGCCCAAATGGTTTTCGACATGGTGTGAAAGCAAAGCTCCTGAATTAGTGGGGCTGATCGCAGTTGTCAGCATCCAGGTTTGGGGGAAGCGCCGTACGCACCTGGTGCAGGGGAGCCCCGGCACGGCCCCTCAGTCTGACCACTCATTATCATCCAGCTCAGAGTCGTCGTCTGACTCGCTGTACTCCACCGCGATCCGGCGGGACAGGATGGTCGCCACATCATTGCCCACGGGCTCTTTCTTGGCCTCTTGCTCCCACTGCTCCTGGACTTTCCGCAGTTGAATGCCTGCATTAGGAAAGGTGTGAAAGCTTTAGGGGCAGTGTCCCCTGCCAGCTGCCATCCCCAGTTAAATGCATGGGCTGGAATAGGGTGGCTGCACCTGATCACAAAGATACAACCTTCCTCCTTGGCACCCCCTCAGCCTGTGGATGTTGGAGATCCTTGGAGGCCAAATCTTGCGCTCATCTTTGATGGCATGAAGCAGAAAAGGTAAATGGAAGACACCCTGGCGAGCAGCATGAGCTGCAACCTGGCAGGAGGCCGGGTTCTTAGGAGTGCTGTCATAGTGCCTATGGCACTTCCATTCACGGACTGCCACCTCCCCAGCAGTGACACCTCAAGTCACACAACCATCATAAGCTCATAGAACAGTTGGGTTGGAAGGGATCTCAAAGCCCATCCAGCTACAGCCCCCTGCTGTGGGCTGGGTGCCCCCCACCAGCTCAGGCTGCCCAGGGCCCCACTCAGCCTGGCCTTGAGCACCTCCAGGGATGGGGCACCCACACCTCCCTGGGCAGCAGTGCCAGGGCCTCACCACTCTCATCATGAAGGATTTCTTCTTTATATTTAATCTACACTTTCACTCTTCCAGTTTAAAGCTGTTTACCCCTCATCCTTTCACTATTCCCTCTGACAAACGGTTCCTTCCCACCTGTTCTATATCTCTTTTAGGTGTAGGAAGGCTGCTATCAGGTCTCCATGGAACCTTGTCCAGGCTGAACAACCCCAGCTCTCCCATGTCCTCTCCATAGCAGAGCAGCTCCATCCCTCTGAAACTCTTCCCTCCAAATTCCGTCCACGGAATCCTTCTCCCCAGGTCCCATTTGGATTCCACCATCTTTGTGTACCACCCAGACACCCAGGGGTCACCTGCAGCTCCAGCAAGCCACCACCACCCAACTCTGGACCACAGCATTTTGTCCGGTGCACCCCTCACCACCCACTGTGGGGGGCCGGACCCCTGCCCCATCTCACCCCTGCGGATGGCCGCAAGTAGGTCGCTCCGGGCATCGCTCATGGGCATCAGTGGGATCGGCGGCTTCCGGGACTCGGCAGCGGGGGCCGGCGGTGAGGCCGAGTGTGCTGGCGAGGTGGTGAGGGCCGGGGGCCCCGGTGGCGGTGGTGGTGGGGCCACGGGTGGGCCCATGGGGGCAGCCTGCGGCGGGGAAGCGGAGTAGGGGCCGGGCGGTGCGGGGGGCGGCGAGGGCGCGTAAGAGGGGTGGGCGGCGGGAGCGGCCGTGCCAGGGGGCAGTGCTGTGGGGGCTGCCATGGGGCTGTCGAAGGCAGTCTGCGCAGAGGGGATGACAGGCGGCGGGGGCGGCGGGGCCGGCGGCACAAAGTACTCCGTCATCGGTACCGGCTGCGGTCTGCAAGGGGAGAAGGGCCATCAGCAACACAGGGCACAGCAGCAGCCTTCCTGAGTCCCTGAGACATGAAAGGAAGCCCTACCCGAAATCCTTGACCAAGTGAGGTCTGGGCCCGTTCAGCACAGCCTCGGGGGGCTGTGGCACATGGGGCTGTTGGGCGCGGTTGAGGCTGTTCTGCCGGCTGCCCGCTGGTGGTCGGTAGCCATGTTCTGGAGGGGGGACGGCCGGCAGCACCCCGTCCTTGTGCTCTGCAGGCAGGTGGGCTGTGGGGGCCAGCAGCTGTCCCGGGTGGTTGGGGCTTGCCGGGTAAGAGTGCTCAGCAGCATCCGAGGTGTAGGATCTACGGCGACAGGAAAACCAAAGGGTCGCATGCCTGGGAGGGGGAGGGCTGGGCAAGGGAGTGGTTTGGGGTAAGTGGGGTCAGGGCCACAAAACACAAGGGAGGACACAAAATAGAGGCGGACAAGAGAGCACAGAGAGGAGGACGACACCAATGGAGCTGGACCGGACTCTTCCCTCAGCTCCTAAGCCACTTGGACTTTATCCCAACACCAACATCCAGGATGCGACCCCGGTGGGCACCACTGTGCTACACACGAAGCTACATGGGTCTATGGCTCATTGACCTCACCTTCCCAAAAACCCTTGGTGTGCTAGCCCAGCGACGGAGAAGAGAAAAACCAGAAGTGCCGAAAAGCAAAGGAAACCCAGCGAGCTGAACGTGTAATAGGTAAAACCTGCCTATTATCTGGGGACAGTGATCCTTCCGATGATGCCATGTGATATGGGGATGGTGAGAACCTGTTATCGGGTCGGAACTCTTTATCGTATGCCATCATGTTCCACTCCAGGCGCCGGTTGCGGGCTTTCCGCACTTTCTTCACCTCCCGAGTGGAGTCCTCCACCAGCCGCTGCTCCTGGGGACACACAGCTGCAGCTTCACCTCTGTCCCACAGTCTCCATGGGTGAAGCCTATGGAGCATCGCCCCGAGCCCACCCCAGAGCCATCCCTGTGCCTGCTACCTTCTGCCTGCGTTTCTCCTTCCTCTTGTCCTCAGTTGCCTGCAGCATCTTCTCCTTCCACAGGTTGAAGAAATAGGAGGGATCGGTGTAGAATTTGAGGCCATCTTTCTTGTCATCCCTGAAGGGAGAAAAGGGGAATGTAAGCCACAGGGAGGGGGAATCCCCAAAATATTTCAGTGCTAGCAATGGCAGTGCACAGAGAGAGACCCTTCAGCCCTTCCCATGATCACCACCTCCCACCAGCATCCATCTCTTTCCCATCTCATGCCCTCCATTGGGACATTACAAAGAATTATGTGGGGACAGCAGTGCTGCTGTCTTGGGCTTTTTTTCTCAGAAAAGAGACCTCTTCCCCTGCATAGGGAGGCTTGATACGGTCAAGGACATAAGCTGTTTGGACACCCATGAACATGACCAGTGTGGAGATGTCATTACCTGCAGTACCATATTATGATCTTATGGACATGGCACAGTGGGATATGATTTAGTGGTAGGACTTGGTAGGTCAGGGTCACAGAATCATGGAGTGGTTGAGGTTGGACAGGACCTTTGGGTCCATCTGGTTCCACTCCTGCTCCAGCAGGGCCACCAGAGCATGGCGCTCAGGCCCACATCCAGAACTCTTTGAACATCACCATGAGGAGGCACCAGAACCTCTCCAGGCACCATCAGTGCCAATAGTCATCACAAATTAGCACCAGTGCTATAGTATCTGTAAGGCTGATGGTTGGAGTTGCTGATCTTTTCCAACCTAGATGATTCTGTGGTGCAGGATCACCAGTTCCAGGTGCCCTATGCAATTATGGTGGCACAGCCATAGGGAAAACAGCCCTCACCAAGTAGCAATGGGGTCACACCCCCCAGCACCTCTCCTGCCAAGGGCCCCAGGTGTCCCCCCAGCACTCTGAAGAGCGAGGGGTCAGCTGCCCCACCTGTATGGCGTGAGGATGTTGAGCGGTGGGGGCTTGTCACAGCGCTGGTACATCTCCATCACAGGGTTGGGGATGGAGTTGCGGGACACAACCTGTTGGTTCTGCACTGTGGAGCTCTTGAAGGCCTTCCGCATGTTGATGTCCTGCAGCGAAACTGGGGACGCAGGGTGGGGAGAGGAGAATTATCTCTTTGCCTCATCTCACAGCTCCAAAACAACCACGGGCATGGTGCTATCCACCTGCCGGCCCCTCACCTTCCTCCACGGTAGAGTCCAGCTGCGTCACCTTGATGACCAGCAGGTCCACCCTCTCCTGCAGCGAGTTCATCCTCATGTAGAAGCTGTTGGCCTCGTTGAACAGCTCTCCAAAGATGTCCTCAGCGTGCCGGCCTGCCGAGGCACAATGCGCTCCCATCATTTGCTGCTTTGTTTGCAGTCTCAGGACTGTACGCTGTGTTTTGGGGAGCTGTGCTGAGTCCCCTCCAGGCCCAGCAATGCACATTCCATCCTCACTGGGTACAGGTTGGGGTTTCCCCCACAAACCTGAACCAAGTGGCTCCCACATCACGGCTGCTTTTGGCAGCTCCGTAAACACAGAGCTTCTCTTTCTGGGAGTATTTTAGAAAATTAACTAGTTCTGGAGGGGGAAAAAAGGGCACTAGATGGAGAACCCTGGGGAGCCTACACTGCTCTTTCTATTTCAAGGCAATGTTCAGCAGTGAAATAGGTTTCTCCTATTAAATGTTCCCGCTCGCATGCACAGGGCTCGTCCTTCTCTTTGCTGCTGGAATCAGTCCTGAAGCAGGAAGGATTGAGGCCTTTTATACCGAACTATCTTTCACCTAGAGCATTCACGTGGCTCTGAGAGTGTTCTGCATTAACAAGAAGAGGGTTTTCTTTTAATCTAAATACCTTCTTATTTCCAGATAAGAAATGAAAGATTCTCAAAAAGACTGGCAACAAGAGGACAACAGGTCTTGAAACACCGCCACGTTCCCCCTTTGGACTCCACCCAGAGCATCCCTTTCTTAATATATAGATAAATCCCACCCTACTGGGGGCTCTCAGAACCAAACCGGGGTCAGTGACGGCAGCGTCGCACCACCTCAACCATCCCCAGTGCTGGCACAGGGTGACAGCAGCCCCATCCCCATCCCCATCCCCTGTGACTCACTGAGGCTGCCCAGCTGCTTGATGATGGCAGCCAGCGTGCTGTTGGTGACACATTCCAGCTCACTCGTCACCCCCTCGGGCAGGGCGCCCCGGCACAGGTGCCGGGGCTCGATGTTCCTCTTCACCAGCGGCATGCTGCCAGTGGGCACTCACACTCTCCTGGGCGAGGAAGAAAGAGGGAAGAACAACCCAAAACAGCCTTTTCCATTTGCATTTCCACTCTTCTCTCTCTGTGGACCCATCTGGGAGATGGTGATGACAGAGCATGGCTCAAACCAGCAGCAAACCTCATGCAATGCAACCCTTCAGCCAGGCCCCAAAACAACACCCCTGACTCAAATGAGAGCGAGCGAGCGCCTGTAATTCCATTATTTCCAGCTGACTGCAGAGCTCTCCAGGGTTTTATTTGTGCACACACACACAGCTCCGATGCAGGCTGCCATGTCCTGCCCTGCTCCCCACAGCATCCCTGTGTGCCCCCAGAGCTGGGGTGGCTCGCAGTCTGCGGGGCTGGCAAGCCACAAGGAGGGAGGAGGAGGATGGATGGGATGCTAAGAGCTGGGCATACCCATAAGGCAGCAGGAATGCCGACTATGGCAAGAGCCAAAAATGTGCACAGCTTGCGTTTTTTGGCCCCGACAGCGCTGGGCAGAACAGATTCCCATTGATAGCACCCATCAGGCTCCCCAGCCCCCCACTCATACCCCGACTTGGCGGGAGTTTTCTAATGCAAATGCAAACTCTTGACAAAACAGTGCAAAACTTGTATCTAAATACTTAGTTAGTACTGAGCTCCCAAAAAGGCCAATTGTGCTCCCAGCAGCACAAAGCAGATGCTATTCTGCGTACCAAGTTCATCCCCTCCAGCACTTCCCAAAGGGAGAGGAAGCACTTAATGAGCTGCTTGTGACCTCCGATGGGAAAGGGGAGGTGCAGAGCAGTTCTCAGCACTGGATCCTGCCCCGCGGGTGCTGGCTGCATTTCCTGATGCACAGGGTCAGGAAGCACAGCCGGTGGTCATTGATGCACCTAGGTAAGGCTGGCCTTGTGCAGCTGCAGGCCATGAAGCAGCAAACTGCCATGTTCAGGCAGGCAATGACAGCTCATCATGACCCCCCAGCAGCCTCACCTAGGAGGTGGGCTTAGGAGCTTAGTGAAGCTTGATATCACCCACCGGGCACAGTGTGGCAAACAGACTTGGGCTGGTGGCTCCTTGGTGTCCCTTGTGAGCCACCTCTATGGGACTGCCCAGGTGGTCATGCAGGAGGGGATGGGCTGAGTGACAGCGTGCTCCAGGTGTGATGTTCAGTGTGTTCCAGGTGGCAATGAGACACTTTGGTGAGCTCTTGATCCTGGCTTCATATTGTGTGAGATCAGAGCCCAGATTTAGGAAGCAGCAGGGTGAGTGTGCCATGACCCCAGCCACGCCAAGCGCTCACAGAGCTCAGCGCTGTGCCCCTATGCTGAGCTCAGTTTGGGGTCTGTCTGTGTTTCTGTCCATTTGTTTAGCTCCTGTGGTCAGATCTCACCCAACTGTGCTGCCCAGGCACTGCCAGCAGTGGGGCTGTGTAGCCCAGTGGGAGCCTTGTCCGGGCACCAGCAGCAGAGCAGGGAGAAAAGCAGTGGGAGCAATGTATGGCAAATCTACAGTGCCTGAACAGAGGCAAGGAGGTTTGCAAACACACACTAAGAGAGTGAGATCAGGCAGGTGGTGTGAGGGCTGCTTGTTTGGGATGCAGTGCAGAAGACTTGCTTGCCAGAGCTGGTCCTGCAGCCACCGCCATGCTGCACACAAAATGGAGCATTCCCTCACCACCAAGACATGCTGCTCATGTTTAGGAAATGCATCTGTGACTGCTTGTTACTCTGCTGCACACTGGAGTGACTGTGAATGCTACCAGCCCAATAGGCATCATCGCTTCACGTGGAGCTGACAGCACTGCTGAGCTCCTGTCCAAAGGCTCTGCAACCCGCTGGGTGTCCAGCATCCCCTCCCTCAAAACACACCTGAGGGCAGATCCCAGGAGGCTGCTCCTGGGTCACCAATCCATCAGAGCAGGGAGGCTGGAGGCTCACAGCACAGCCAGCTGCGAGGTCTCAGCAGTGAGGAACACTCGCCCAGCAGAACTGAGCAGCAGCCATCCCGACGTGCTGGAACGAGCTCACTTCCATGCGCGTGGCTGAGGTCCTGCTGGACAGCCAGGGGAAGGGTCAGAGCCCACAGCCAAGAGGAGCACAGGCTGAGGCCGCCTGCCTGGGGACAGGGCTGCCCATGTCCAGGGCCAGCACCTCCGTCCCAGCAGGAGCGCTGCCCGCACCTTGCCCATGGCCCATCTGCAGCCTCCACCCGCGCTGCGCCAACCACAGCGGCTCTGCCTCCACCGAGCTGCAGGAGAGAGGCTCCGCCACCGCGCCGAGCTGTGAAGTGCAACACAACATGGCTAAAAATATACCCTAAGAGTTGTGTTAGTAAATGCCACGCTATTTTTTTTTCCCCCTTCTGCTGCAAAGCTCTCCAGCTCTAGAAACAGCAGTTGGCTCAGTTGCCTCTACATTGCAAGCACCTCTCTGAGCAGGGCTCTGCCGTGGCCAAAAAGCTCCTTAGGGGATGCTGGGTGTGCAGTGCCTCCTGCCTTGGGATTAGGGGAAAGCCAGCCCTGATGCCTGGCAGCAAACAGGCTCCTGCATGGCTTGACCTGAACTATCCATACAGCTACATCAACTGGCAGGTGGGATTTCATGGAGCTATTTTCCTTAGAGATTAGTTAGTGTGGATTTTCTGGATCCACCCCAAAATAATGCGTGGATACCCTAGCAATGAAGGGGCAGGGGAGAGCCAGGGACGGGGCAGGGAGCAGCAGCAATCCTGTGCGTGCTTTGGCTGGAAGAAGCCTGCTGGAAAGGAACCACGTGCTGTTCTTAATGACTCTCCATCACCAAAGGAAGCCCTCAATGCCATCCCTTCTCTGTGCCCGGCTCATTACCAGCAGGCCGGCCGTGCCCCGCCAGCAGTGCAGCAGGACGCAGCCGAACAAACCCCCATTCTCTGCACCACAGAAGAGCTTTGATCAGCACGGGGCAGCCCGGGAGAGCAGCGGGGCTCTTCCTGGGCACTCGCAGCTTGGGAACAGCCGGCAGAGACGTGTTTCCCTGCAACAGTGACAGGCAGCTCTGCAAAAGCATGCTGGCCTCTTTGTTTTTTTTTTTTTTCTCTTTTTTTCCTTTTGGCTTGAGGGCTGTTGCTCGGAACTTGTCAAGATCTTGGCATCCACAGTTGACTTGTCATCTACCAGAAAATGGAGGACGAGCATCCTTGGTTCAGCATGGGGCCGAGGGAGACAGCAGCTCCGAGCAAGTCAGCTTCACCTCAGGGTTTCTCTGCGGGCTGCAGATCCCAGGGAAGGCTGCGGGCATTTGGGGACTTGGTTGCATCACTGTGTAAGAGCCCTCGGAGTGCCCTGTGCTCATAGCAGAGCAGCACAGCACATTAACCTCCTGCCTGCCGCACGGAGCCACTTCTCCCTGCCACCAAGCTGCTCCCTGCTGCCAGGGACGCTCAAGAGATGCAGGAATGCCAAATGCCATCTAAGCACCTTTTTTTTTCTTTTTTTTTCCTTGGCATCCCCCTCTAAAACCCAGGCAATGAGACATGGAAATGAGGGCTGTGCTTTGGCATGCTGAAGTTTGGAGGATGAATGATGAATTCATCCCACTGCTGACCCATCCATCCAGGTGCTGCACTCCCCTCCTCGGGCTCCCAGGTGCTGGGCAGCCATAGAGAAGCAACCCCAAATTGCACTGAAAGCAGCCGTGGCTCCGCATCCATTGGGATTTCAGCGCGGCGGCAGCGAGACCTCGAGCGTTCGGCACTGCTATGGAAGCTCTGCAAGTCGCTGAATCACGGAGCATCAGGCCCAGGCTCTGCACGCGTGTGCCTGTGTGCTGGGGGGGGCTCTGAGCCGCCGGGGGGCACGTGCAGGCAGCCACTGACTCCAGCGATCCTGCCAAACAGTGGGGCCCCCCCATGTGCGAATGGAAAGCACTGGTAGAGCCTCACAGCAGGGATGCAGAGCGATGGCCCCTCCCTGCCATGCAAGGGTGCAAAGCGCACAGGTTCCCTTTCCATGCAGGAATGCAAAGTGACAGTCCCCCCTCACCCTCCTCCTCGGCCATGAAGGGTGCAAAGCAGCCTAACCCCCCCCCCTACACAGCATGTGAGGACGCAGAGAGGCCTCGACCCCCCCGTGCTGAGTGCTCTGGGGCTCCTTCCCGATGGGAGGTGCGGGCAGCCTGACACCCCCACCCCATGCATGGGTGAAAACCCCCATGAAAAGCTGCGGAGTGAGGCTCTCCCTCCACCGTGAAAAGCTGCAAAGTGACAGGGGACCCCTCCCCAGGCAAGGATGCATAGCGTCCAGCCCCCTCCTACACATGGATACGGTTGGGGGGGAGCACGGGGAAGCACAGCGGCGGCGATACTCCCCACCCCATGCAAGGATGCAAAGCCG